>NW_022986247.1:0-122500 GCF_902500255.1 Thalassophryne amazonica | reverse complement strand
AATAGACCACATTTAACTGTTTTAGTCTGTGGTGCAGTTGAAGGTGCTATATTATTTTTTCTTTTTGAATTTTTATGCTTAAATAGATTTTTGCTGGTTATTGGTAGTCTGGGAGCAGGCACCGTCTCTACGGGGATGGGGTAATGAGGGGATGGCAGGGGCATGGACTTAATGAGTGACAAACAATACTCTTCATCAATCTGGCTCCAACTTTCTCTGATTGCTGTTGCCAGATCAGCTTTGCAGGTTGGAGCCTTGTCATGGACCATTTTCTTCAACTTCCACCAAAGATTTTCAATTGGATTAAGATCCGGACTATTTGCAGACCATGACATTGACCCTATGTGTCTTTTTGCAAGGAATGTTTTCACAGTTTTTGCTCTATGGCAAGATGCATTATCATCTTGAAAAATGATATCATCATCCCCAAACATCCTTTCAATTGATAGGATAAGAAAAGTGTCCAAAATATCAACGTAAACTTGTGCATTTATTGATGATGTAATGACAGCCATCTCCCCAGTGCCTTTACCTGACATGCAGCCCCATATCATCAATGACTGTGGAAATTTACATGTTCTCTTCAGGCAGTCATCTTTATAAATCTCATTGGAACGGCACCAAACAAAAGTTCCAGCATCATCACCTTGCCCAATGCAGATTCAAGATTCATCACTGAATATGACTTTCATCCAGTCATCCACAGTCCACGATTGCTTTTCCTTAGCCCATTGTAACCTTGTTTTTTCTGTTTAGCTATTAATGATGGCTTTCGTTTAGCTTTTCTGTATGTAAATCCCATTTCCTTTAGGCGGTTTCTTACAGTTCGGTCACAGACGTTGACTCCAGTTTCCTCCCATTCGTTCCTCATTTGTTTTGTTGTGCATTTTCGATTTTTGAGACATATTGCTTTAAGTTTTCTGTCTTGACGCTTTGATGTCTTCCTTGGTCTACCAGTATGTTTGCCTTTAACAACCTTCCCATGTTGTTTGTATTTGGTCCAGAGTTTAGACACAGCTGACTGTGAACAACCAACATCTTTTGCAACATTGCGTGATGATTTACCCTCTTTTAAGAGTTTGATAATCCTCTCCTTTGTTTCAATTGACATCTCTCGTGTTGGATCCATGATTCATGTCAGTCCACTTGGTGCAACAGCTCTCCAAGGTGTGTTCACTCCTTTTTAGATGCAGACTAATGAGCAGATCTGATTTGATGCAGGTGTTAGTTTTGGGGATGAAAATTTACAGGGTGATTCCATAATTTTTTCCTTAGAATTGAGTGATTCCATATTTTTTTCCCTCTGCATGGTCTAAAAAAGTAACCGTTACTGACTGCCACAGTTTTTTTTCCTGATTTCTTATAGTGTTTCTTAAAGCCAGAAAGTTGCCATTTGAAATGACTTTAGTTTTGTGTCATGTCTGTGATCTGCTTTTTTTCTACAAAATTAAACAACTGAATGAACATCATATCATACCAGTTCCGGTGGACAACAGGCCTTATGAAGAGGAACCTGAAAATATACCTCAAGTCAATCCCTGGTCACCCAAGTGCCCACGAGGTTCTGTTATCAGCAATTAAGGGAACGATCACCATCTCTCAGAGAGCCCTCAGATACAATACCAGCAGTGTTTAGGGTGTAAATATAGACCCCGGGCCTGGGGCCCCTTACATTATATTAAAAAAGAAATCCAAGAGAAAAAAAAAGGTGTGTGTCAGAAGATTTGGACTAAAAAGTGGTGCGAAGGTCGAGGTGTGAGATGGCGTCTGTGTCAGGAGTCCTGCTGCATGCTGGGAAACTTCAACTTTATTGTACTTGGCCCCACAAATCTTAGAAACATGGTGTCTAACCAGATCCTTACTGTGGATGGCATTACCCTGACCTCTAGTAATACTGTGAGAAATCTTGGAGTTATTTTTGATCAGGATATGTCATTCAAAGCGCATATTAAACAAATATGTAGGACTGCTTTTTTGCATTTACGCAATATCTCTAAAATCAGAAAGGTCTTGTCTCAGAGTGATGCTGAAAAACTAATTCATGCATTTATTTCCTCTAGGCTGGACTATTGTAATTCATTATTATCAGGTTGTCCTAAAAGTTCCCTAAAAAGCCTTCAGTTAATTCAAAATGCTGCAGCTAGAGTACTGACGGGGACTAGAAGGAGAGAGCATATCTCACCCATATTGGCCTCTCTTCATTGGCTTCCTGTTAATTCTAGAATAGAATTTAAAATTCTTCTTCTTACTTACAAGGTTTTGAATAATCAGGTCCCATCTTATCTTAGGGACCTCGTAGTACCATATCACCCCAATAGAGCGCTTCGCTCTCAGACTGCAGGCTTACTTGTAGTTCCTAGGGTTTGTAAGAGTAGAATGGGAGGCAGAGCCTTCAGCTTTCAGGCTCCTCTCCTGTGGAACCAGCTCCTAATTCAGATCAGGGAGACAGACACCCTCTCTACTTTTAAGATTAGGCTTAAAACTTTCCTTTTTGCTAAAGCTTATAGTTAGGGCTGGATCAGGTGACCCTGAACCATCCCTTAGTTATGCTGCTATAGACGTAGACTGCTGGGGGGTTCCCATGATGCACTGTTCTTTCTCTTTTTGCTCTGTATGCACCACTCTGCATTTAATCATTAGTGATTGATCTCTGCTCCCCTCCACAGCATGTCTTTTTCCTGGTTCTCTCCCTCAGCCCCAACCAGTCCCAGCAGAAGACTGCCCCTCCCTGAGCCTGGTTCTGCTGGAGGTTTCTTCCTGTTAAAAGGGAGTTTTTCCTTCCCACTGTAGCCAAGTGCTTGCTCACAGGGGGTCGTTTTGACCGTTGGGGTTTTACATAATTATTGTATGGCCTTGCCTTACAATATAAAGCGCCTTGGGGCAACTGTTTGTTGTGATTTGGCGCTATATAAAAAAATTGATTGATTGATTGAATGTTGAAATAGTAAATTCTGGGTCAGATACAGACTTTTTACAACTGAAAACTGAAATTTACCCACAATGGGTTTGTTTTTTTTCCTTCTTCTTCACTTATTCATGGAGTTTTTTTTCCACGTTTTTTTTCAAAATCTTTAAAAATTCAGAAAATTTTAAATTATGAAAATAGTGAAATTCCCCAAACCACATTTTCTCCTTCAGTTTCTGAATTAAACTCCGATGGTTTTGTTTGATTCATTTAAACTCTGTTCACAACTGTTCTTCACTAAAGTTTAGAGTTTTGTTGTAAAAGACTAGTTGTTTGGAAAGTAACCAAATTCAGCAAAAATGCTGTTTTCTCTAGTTTATGACAAATTTTATTTCTGATGGTTTTGTTTGATTCATCAAAGCTCTGTTCTTGAATGCAGAAATTTCAATTTGGGAAAAAATATAAACTCTGTCATGAAAACTACGAAATTCACACACAAAAAAAATTAAAAAAGTTGAGCATGTTCCTGAATTTCATGTTTTCTGATAAAAAAAAAAACAAGACGGCATTCAAGAAAATTTACAGATCGTCATTAATTTTTTTGTAAAAGAGCCTCAACTTCCATCAAAAATATTTCCATCAAGTTTCTGTCCCCTGATCCAGTCGACAGTCAACATTTCAGCTGGAACTTCAGGTTTCATTCAAAAGTCTATTTACACAATAGTATAAACACTAAAATAACTCAGAAAATTTCCAGCCGTTGGTAAAGAATTTTATTTGGGGTTTGTCATCATTTTCCTCACCTGCATAGTGCAGGGAAATAGTTTGAGAATAAACCCGGGTGAGCTCTGGTTATTAACTAGAACAGGGTCATGATGTCTGCTGCTGTACCTGTAAGGTCAGAGGTCAAACCATCAGCGGTGACAGAAGTCGATGGTGGAGGTGGAACGAGGAGCGTCTTAAAGGGGAACAACATTTTTGCTGAATCAGCGGCGTTTCTGATTCTGTCATGAAGACAATTTGGCAGCAGAAATGCTGGAAGATCAACATGACAGAAGAGACGGACATGAACTGAGGACAACAGGGTGTCCACATTTACAACGCTGACGTTCAGCTGCTCTGATCAGGTTTCTGACAGCTTCACTCAGCTGCCTTTATAATTGTAAATCCCTTTATCAGACACACGAGGGCAGCATTTCTCTAAAAATAATGTTCACAGGATTTTCATGAAGAAACCATCAGTTTGTCTGAAAGCACCAAATTAGATGTTTCTGTTGATGAAACAGTCGAGGAGGTTTTCTGTCCTGTTTAAGGAGAATAAATTTGCTGATCATAAAGATTCTCTAAGCGTATAGTTTAGACTATGACTGAATGTTCTGGAGTTATGGGTTAAAAACAGCAGAAAAGGTGACAAAGGTCAACTTCAGTCCACACAGGGGTCAAAAGTTAAAGTTGCTCTAAATGTGTTAAAAGTGATGTAAATTATTCTGATCAGTCAAATAATGTGGTTTATGCTTTTTAAATGTTGACCCCTTGGTTGACCTCTACCTGGCTCCAGCTGCCACCCATCATGTGGACGGCTCCATGTGTTACTGAACCACAAGACAAAATGTCACAAAGGACAGAAATGAAATTCATGGTGATGATTTTGTCTGCTGTCGTCTCCAAACAACAAAGTCACTCAGTTCTGACAAATTTGCTGCTTTGTGTGTTTTGACAAACTCCAGATAAACTCAAGAAACCCTTTAAAAAGGACAGAATCAGCTGTTTGTTCCACCTGTGTGGAAGCTGTAACGTTATTATTTTAACTCACCAGTTTTCAGCCGTAGAGCAAAATGTCAGATTGTCTTCACTGGTGTTTGTCCGTCTTGTTTTTCTTGAGGTCACATTGTGCCAACATGAAGACAAACTCGATATCTTGTTGGCCGTAATATCGACTGAACTCGTTTATTAATGAGACGATATAAAATTTAACACCTCAGTGCTGAATAGATCACTGAGGTCCACATATGTGACCAAGAGGAAAACTGTAGAACCTCTGCAGGAAACCAACCACACGGAGCATCTTCACGAAGACGAGAACTTTGTTTTTGGACTCCATTCTGCTGAGTGAGCGTGAGAACATCAGTGCACGTGAGACAGCGAGCGCAGAGCAGAGAGGGAGGATTTAAACCTGAGTGTGAAGTAACGTGTTAAGAAAAACACGAATCTGTAGAGCTACTTATTTCACTCACTAACTGTCTTTTCTAAAGCAGCATATTATAGAAAGACTTTAACCTCCACATTATTTAAATACTTCAACATAAACACATTTTAAGGGGACAGATTTTCTACAAATTTTACTTCATTCAATACCAATTAAAATCTATTCAGCTAAATATGAGAAACTTTTTACAAGAGTTTGCTGCAGTTTTCACAAATCTACACACAGTAGCTTTAATGTGAACAGCAGAGCTTCATCAGACACTTTAACACCGTAACAGTGTAAATGCAAACTCTTTTCATTAACACTTTGTTATTCGTGTTGGATGAATTTACTCTGCAGCACGTTTAGTATTTATTTATTTTGTAACTAGTCACCCGACATGTCTCCATGTGTCTTGTTGTGTCCTGTGGATGCAGTAAATGTTCTATCTTGTGTCCAGCCTTGATGATTTAACGTCAGGATGGCGTCAGCGTGAACTCTGACCTTTGGACACCACAGATCCTTTAGAACTTTACCAGAATCAGACGAGTCCAAGTTTTCTTTCTAAAGTGGTCAAATCCTTTATTTCTTTGTGTGGTTGTGAGTTTCTGATCTTTCCTGACAGTGCACGTGCACGTTGTGACCGCAGCCAGTGAAAAACAGCCTCACGTGTGTGAAGCTTTTCCACAAAAGCTGCTTTGATAAATCCACCCTGTTGATGAACAGATGAAAGTTCTGATCAAATCCAGTAAGAATCCGTCTGATAAAGGAGTTTTTTGATCAGTCAGTTGATTCACATAAAAAAAAAGTGTGTGTCGTTTCTCTTCAGGGTGTAACAAAAACACAAACACACTGCTCTCCAATCAACTTTTTAATCAAACTACGCTGTTCTTCTGAACAATGTCTTGAACGTCCCATTTTCCTCAGGCTTTCAAAGAGAAAAGCATGTTCAACAGGTGCTGGCTTCATCCTTAAATAGGGACACCTGATTCACACCTGTTTGTTCCACAAAATTGATGAACTCACTGACTGAATGTCACACTGCTATTATTGTGAACACCCCCTTTAATTCCTTTTTTTTTTTTTTACTAATAGCCCAATTTCATAGCCTTAAGAGTGTGCATATCATGAATGCTTGGTCTTGTTGGATTTGTGAGAATCTACTGAATCTACTGGTACCTTGTTTCCCATGTAACAATAAGAAATATACTCAAAACCTGGATTAATCTTTTTAGTCACATAGCACTACTATTATTCTGAACACTACTGTAAGTTCAGCATTGGGGGTTCTCCACTAGAAAAATATTAAATCTCAGTTGCATTCTGGAGCATTTTCATGTCTATTTTCCAAACTTCTTTCCAAAATAATGTAATTTTTTTTCTTGGGTCAGGTCAATTTTCCCACCCGTCTTCACACAACTTTTGATTTTGGCTCAGAAAGTACACAGTAAAGCAAAAGACAATTCAAAGAACTCACAAATAGTCATTATCTAAATCAGTTCAAATGGAACAATAGACATATTTATGGTACATGGATGCATTTATGCACACATATGCATGTCTGAACACATCAAAGAGACATGTTTGTTTTGGATCTGAAGAGTTCAAGACGAGGAAAGGCCACAAAAATTTCATGAGGAAAAAGAAAAAAACAACCAGTACTTTGGTTATGGAAGAATTACATCTGCAGAAAGCACAGTTACATTCTGACTGGAAAACAATTAAAATCTGAGAACATGGAGCAAGTTAAATGGGGGGGAAAAAAACATTCATGAAATGTCACACACGTGAACATTAATGCTTTTCCACAAAATGCAACGTTTCATCATTTTGATTGGAGTTTCAGCATGGCGTGCAGCTCACAGAATGTCGTCTCTCATTCTCCGCTCTGTGCAGCGCCACGTCACATTAATCCTTCAGAAAGTTCATATCCACTGTGGCATCTCATCACAGATGTTTCAAACGATTTTACAAACACAAACTTTGTGAATAAAACCCACATTAAATCTGACCAGGAAAACAAACATAACCCTTCTTTCATTTACTGGCAGCTTTCAAATCAACACAGAGTATTACCACCACCAACTGTTTGGTCGTGGAACGGAATTAATGGATTTTGACGTAACTTATGAAAAATAACCCGGAAGTAAAAACCCTGAAATACGGTCATTGCCAGAAGACTCATCACTGGTATTTCATTTGTGTGTCTTTTGTTTTTCATTTGTCTTTGATGTCTTTGTAATAGAAAGCAGTGAGCCCCAGACCCGGGGTCTAAAGTTGCACCCTAGGCTCTATAGTAACCAGATCTGGCATTGTATCCGAGGGCTCTCTTCAAGATGGTGATCGTTCCCTTAATCGCAGACAACTACACCTCATGTGCACTTGGGTGACCGGGGATTGCCTCAAGGTATTTCTTCAGGTTCTTCTTCATCAGGCCTGTTGCTCCCACCACAACTGGGATGATATCGATGTCTTTCAATGACCATGTTGTTCTTAGGTCATTTTTCAGGTCTTGGTATTTCGAGATCTTTCCCCTTTCAGCTCGATTCAGGCCGTAATCATTGGGGACTGTCACATCAATGATTTTGGCTGTTTTCTCTTGCTTGTTCCAGATGACAATATTAGGTTTGATTGCACCTCCTTCAGTGTGTCTTCCTGCTGGGATCTCTTTGTCGTAGAAGACCGTTACTTTTCCGTTGGATGAGACTGGTGTTGGCTCGTGCTCCCAGACATGTTCTTTGACTTCCATCTCCAGTTCCTTGCAGACCTTTCAGTGGAGATATTGACAGATCTTGTTGTGTCTGGATGTATAATGTCCGTCTGCTATGAGGATCTGGCATGCTGAAGTTAGATGGTTTACACTCTCAACAGCTGTATGACAGAATCGGCATTTATCATTCTGTGAGATCCCTGACATTTTTTTGAAGCCATTTGTTAGACGTCCCTGATCTTGTGCTCCAATCAGAATTCTTTCTCCATCAAAACTAATTTTTCCATTTTTTAGCCACTGCATTGATCCAACTTTGTCGATGTATTCCTTTTCGAGTTCTTCTTGGAAACGTCTGGCTCTTTTGTGTTGTTTCCATCTTTCCACTCAATGTTTTCCTTCTCTTTTGCTGTATTGTTTTCTGGTCTGTCTTGTGAGTTTTGTTGCAAGCGTCAGATTGTTGCTTTCTCTCTGTTATAGAAGTTCTCTGCCAGTTTAGTGATTGAGGTCCGTTCACTTATGGCCTCGTGGTGTTGTGCGACCTTTTTCGTGATTTCTTCTTCAGAGCTCTTTAAGTACTGTCCAATACTTATTATAGATGCTCTGTAGGCCTGGTTGATTTCAGTGAGACCCAGACCGCCTTCTCTGTGAGGGAGATATATTCTGTCCATGCACTGATTTCTGTATGTGACTTTGTGGAGGCTGAGCATCTTTCTGGTTTTTGTGTCCAACTTATTAAGCTCACGCTGTGGCCAGTTCACTATGCCAAACCCATAGGTCACCACTGGTATTGGAAACTGGTTTATGGCTTGTTTTTTGGTGTTAACTCTGTTTTGCAGATCTTTTTTAAGCTGTTTAGGTATTCTTGTGTTGTTTTCTTTCTCATTTTCTTGTGCTTGATTGTAGTATTTTGTTCAATTCCCAAGTATTTCTATGTGGTGTCTGCAGCCAGATCTTCAATATACAGTAAGGAAAATAAGTATTTGAACACCATGCGGTTTTGTAAGTTCTCCCACTTAGAAATCATGGAGGGGTCTGAAATTTTCATCTTAGGTGCATGTCCACTGTGAGAGACATAATCTAAAAAAAAAAAAAAAATCCAAAAATCACAATGTATGATTATTTAATAATTTATTTGTATGTTACTGCTGCAAATAAGTATTTGAACACCTGCCAATCAGCAAGAATTCTCTCTCACAGACCTGTTAATTTTTCTTTAAGAAGCCCTCTTATTCTGCACTCTTTACCTGTATTAATTGCACCTGTTTGAACTTGTTACCTGTATAAAAGACACCTGTTCACACACTCAATCAGCCACATTCCAACCTGTCCACCATAGCAAAGACCAAAGAGCTGTCTAAGGACACCGGGGACAAAACTGTAGACCTGCACAAGGCTGGGATGGACTACAGGACAACAGGCAAGCAGCTTGGTAGAAGACAACAACTGTTCTGATTATTTATTAGAAAGTGGAAGAAACACAAGATGACTGTCAATCTCCCTCGGTCTGGGATTCCATGCAAGATCTCACTTTGTGGGGTAAGGATGATTCTGAGAAAGCTCAGAACTACACAGGAGGACCTGGTCAATGACCTGAAGAGAGCTGGGACCACAGTCACAAAGATTACATTAGTAACACATGATGCTGTCATGGTTTAAAATCCTGCAGGGCATCAAGGTCCCCCTGCTCAAGCCAGCACATGTCCAGGCCCGTTTGAAGTTCACCAGTGACCATCTGGATGATCCAGAGGAGGCATGGGAGAAGGTCATGTGGTCAGATGAGACCAGAATAGAGCTTTTGGGAATCAACTCCACTTACCATGTTTAGAGGATGAGAACAACCCCAAGAAAACCATCCCAACCGTGAAGCATGGGGGTGGAAACATCATACTTTGGGGGTGCTCTTCTGCAAAGGGGACAGGATGACTGCACCGTATTTTAGGGAGGATGGATGGGGTCACGTATTGCGAGATTTTGGCAAACAACCTCCTTCCCTCAGTAAGAGCATTGAAGATGGGTCATGGCTGGGTCTTCCAGCATGACAATGACCCCAAACACACAGCCAGGACAACTAAGGAGGGGCTCCGTAAGAAGCATTTCAAGGTCCTGGAGTGGCCTGGCCAGTCTCCAGACCTGAACTCAATAGAAAATCTTTGGAGGGAGCTGAAACTCCAAACCTGAAAGATTTGGAGAAGATCTGTATGGAGGAGTGGACCACAATCCCTGCTGCAGTGTGTGAAAACTTGGTCAAGAACTACAGGAAACGTTTGACCTCTGTAATTACAAACAAAGGCTACTGTACCAAACATTAACATTGATTTTCACAGGCGTTCAAATACTTATTTGCAGCAGTAACATACAAATAAATTATAAAAAAAAAAAAAAAAAATCATACATTGTGATTTCCGGATTTTTTTTTTTTTAGATTATGTCTCTCACAGTGGACATGCACCTAAGATGAAAATTTCAGACCCCTCCATGATTTCTAAGTGGGAGAACTTGCAAAATCACAGGGTGTTCAAATACTTATTTTCCTCACTGTATATTATTTTGTGTATGAGCTGGTGAATGGCTTGTTTTTTTTTTTGGGGGGGGGGGGGGTAGCGCCTAATTCCTTTGTTGCTGGTGTGATGTTTGACTCCTATTGTGTTGGGGTTGTGTTTGACTCCTACTTCTTCTGTGGTGTGAGAGGCTGGTTTGGTCTGGTGTTTTTTTGTTGGATGTATGTTTTTTGAGGACAATAATTTTTTGGTGGTCCAGTGGGTTGTGTCAGAGGGCAGATGCCGTCTCTGATCATTGGTCCAATCTCCTGTTGCATCACTTGTGTTTCCACATCCAACAAGTGTTTTTGTGCGATAAAGTTGTGTCTTTGGGTGGTGTTTTGCTTTGTTGGGATGTCTTTTTTAACTTTGGCAGTGGTGGTGCAATGGGTTGTGTCAGAGGACAGATGCCGTCTCTGATCATTTGCCCAACCTCCTGTTTTCTTGGGATGTCTTTTTTACTTGAGCAGTGGTGGTGAAATATTCTTTGCCATTCTCCACATCTCTCTCTCTGGCTGTTGGTGTATTTTATTTTGGCATATTCCATTGTCCACAGCAGTATTCACTCTTCTTCCCTCTTCCACTGACTCTTTTCAAACTCAAGTTGTTTCCCTTCTTCCATTAACTGATGATCCTTTATCACTTCTTTTTGGGCTTCTTCCTTTATTTTTTCTATTTCCTCTGCTGTCAGATATTTTGTGATTTGAGAGACGATTGATTGTAGATTTGCAGTTGTGGTGGCTTCTTTCTTTTCTGCTGGTAAATCTGCTTCTTTTATCCGCTCCTCAAATACTGCTTTTGTCCTGTATGATTTGTCATTTGTGGCTTGAATGAAAATGAATGAATGAATGAATGAATGAATGAATGAAAACTGTTTATTTCGAACATTTGATACAACAACAATTACAAGATAGATCAGTAAAGACAACAACAAAAAAAGTAAAGACAACAACAAAAAAGTTCCTACTGTGTACCCAACATGTCCGAAAAGGGGTAGGGTGAAGCATCAGCTTATTTATCCCTACCCCTTCTTCCCCACAACCAGTAATACCCTTTGCCACATATACACATAGATTCCTACACACCTAAACCGATATCAATATATATATATATATATATATATATATATATATATATATATATATATATATATATATATATATATATATATATATATACATACACATACATATATACATACACACATCAACATACATACACATATACATACACATATATACACATATATATACACAAACATAAATATACACCTACACATACCTACTTACATACAAAATACTATATATTTACAAGCCGAAGCAAAAAACAAAAACACCCTAACCCTCATTACCCTTCCTCCTCCCTATACCCAGAAAAAACCATATTTTTGGCTTCAGAGTGTTGTTCTGTTTCTGTCTTTTTCGCCAATCAGAACAGCTAAATGGTTTTCTTCTTGCTTGCTGCTCCTTTTGTTGCTCTGAGTTGTTCATGTGACCAGATGCTTTTCCATATTTAGAGCTTTTGTCATCACTGTCATCAGTGTCAGTTCCAGAAGTGTCTGAACTCCTGCCACTGGTATCTGGTTGTAAATGACTGTTTGGACCTGAGTTGCTGGCTGGTTGTGGTCCTCCATCAGCTTCTGCTGTCAGTGTTCTGTGTACAGATGAGCTGCTGGCTACAGGCTCAGCCTCTGTGCTCTCATCACTTGGGCTTTGATGAAGCTGTGATGACTCTGGTTTTTCATCATCATTTTCACTCTTCACAGGGACGGCAGTGAAACCAAACTTGGTGAGATCTGCCTCCTCCAACTGCTGAAGCTGCTCTCCCTGCTGACTTATCCACAGCTTCTCTTCTTCTTTAATGTCCTCCTGGTCAACACTCAGATTCCATTCCTGGTGTTCAGGGAGAGTTTCTTCTTTAATCACCAACAACGGCTGCATGTCCGTATAAATTATCATGTGGTTGTTGAGGTCGCTCTTTCGTCTAAATCTTTGACCACATTCAGAACAGCCAAATTATTTTTGTCTTTTTTGTTAATTTGTCTTGAATTTCCTTCTAAAAGAGTGCACTGGGCCCCAGACCCAGGGTCTATAGCTGCACCCTTAACATTATTGGCATGGTATCCGAGGGCTCTCTTCAAGATGGTGACCTGTCCTCTCAAATACTGCCTTTGACCTCCTGCCCTACTTTTCATGCCTTTAGTAAATGAAGCAGTGAAAGAACTTTTTCCACACTGTTCAGCGTGCCGCTCTCCTTGGAGCAACATCTCTGGTATTGTGGCATTGCTGGATAGCTTGCCGGACTACTTTCGCCTGACCCAGTGCTGAATTTGGCAACATGAGAAGATGCTGATAACTGACTTACGATCAATTTAGGTGTAAAAACACACAAGATACACAAGTTCTTGTGCTAAATATACTCCCGATGTTTTTGTTTCCCATGAAAATGCACTGTCGTCGCAGGTCTGGGAACTACTTTTTGCGCAGAAATTCATCAAGCACATCGGCCATGGGTGCGTACTAACACAATATACAGAAACTGTATATCGCTGTTCGGTCAAAATGAGAGCGTCCACTGTTGGCTTGCCATAAGCTAGTGGTGCTTGTGAGTATGATCTTTTTCTTCTCCCCAATGGACCAATTTACAATGATGCAGTTTCATTGTTTTCTTTTGGCCCTTCGATGCTGTTGTTGCTGGAGTCCAGGATCAGAACAATGCTGATTTGGTGGATTATCCAGCTGAGTGCTGCCACAGGAGAGATGTCTCCCTGCTGCACTGGGAGAAGTTGCACCATTGCTGTCCTCACATGCCCTGGTGCCTAGGCGCTTTGTGGAGTTTTTAGCTGGGATTTGTTTTATTTGAAACGTCCTCATACCGAGATCTCTCTGGGCGAACCCCTTCACAGTGGGACCGAGGACACTCAAGGCTACTGTCCAGTAGGAACTCCATATGAATTATCATGTGTTCGTTCAGGTGGCCCCTTCGTCTAAATCTTTTACCACACTCTGAACATACAAATGGTTTTTGTCCTGTATGAATCATCATATGTTCGTTCAGGTGGCACTTTCGTCTAAATCTCTGACCACATTCAGAACAGCCAAATGCTTTTTGTCTTGTGTGAACAACCATGTGTGTGTTTATGTCACTCTTTTGTCTAAATCTATTACCACACTCAGAACAGACAAATATTTTTTTCCCTGTATGAATTATCATGTGTCTGTTCAGATCACTCTTTCGTCCAAATCTTTGACCACATTCAGAACAGACAAATGCTTTTTGTCCTGTATGAATTATCATGTGTTTTGTCAGAGTGCCCTTTCGCCAAAATCTTTGACCACACTCAGAACAGACAAATGGTTTTTCTCCTGTATGAATTATCATGTGTTCATTCAAGTAGTTCTTTCGTCCAAATCTCTGACCACATTCAGAACAGACAAATGGTTTTTGTCCTGTATGAATTATCATATGTCTGTTCAGAGTGCCCCTTCGCCCAAATCTTCGACCGCACTCAGAACAGACAAATGGTTTTTCTCCTGTATGAATTCTCTTGTGTTTGTTTAGGTCGCTCTTTTGTCCAAATCTTTGACCACACACAGAACAGACAAATGCTTTTTGTCCTGTCTGAATTCTAATATGTTTGTTCAGCGTGCCCTTCTGTCTCTGTCTTTTACTCTGATCAGAACAGCTAAATGGTTTTCTGCTTGCTTGCTTCTCCTTTGAGTTGTTCATGTGACCAGATGCTTTTCCATATTTAGAATGTTTCTCATCAGTGTTGCCTGAATGAACACTATTGGTATTTTTTGGACAGTTAAAACTTGACTGAAGTTCTCTGGTCTGTTTCCAGTCATCACTGTCATCAGTCTCAGTTCCAGATCTGTCTGAACTCCTGCCACTGGTATCTGGTTGTAAATCTGAGTTGCTGGCTGGTTGTGGTCCTCCATCGTCCTCTCCATCAGCTTCTGCTGTCAGTGTTCTGTGTACAGATGAGCTGCTGGCTACAGGCTCAGCCTCTGTGCTCTCATCACTTGGGCTTTGATGAAGCTGTGATGACTCTGGTTTTTCATCATCATTTTCACTCTTCACAGGGACGGCAGTGAAACCAAACTTGGTGAGATCTGCCTCCTCCAGCTGCTGAAGCTGCTCTCCCTGCTGACTTATCCACAGCTTCTCTTCTTCTTTAATGTCCTCCTGGTCAACACTCAGATTCCATTCCTGGTGTTCAGGGAGAGTTTCTTCTTTAATCACCAACAACGGCTGCATGTCTACAAAGAAACAAATTAACAATAAATGTTAGAACAACACTCATTAAAATAAAGTAGCAGAGTGGTGAGTTTGACCTGATGACAGTAAGTTATTGCACTGATGGAACTGAGAAAGTGGAAATGTACAGCAGGATTTGTGTTAAATTTCACAAATGACACCTTGACACTTGCATGAATTTGATTCCCACACTGGCATGCAATCTGGTCTGCCAGTGACTAAACTTGTTGTAAACTGTGTGTGAACTGTGCACTGCTGCAAGCCAGAGTGCAAAGAAAAATGGCTTCCGATACCAACATAATTTGCGCATCGAAAATACCAATCCAACCTGGAACTAGGGCTGAAACGATTAATCAAGTAATTTGAATAATTCAATTACAAAACAATGTTCAAGGCAAATTCTTTGCCTCGAGGCTTCGTTTAAAGCTGTAGTACATATGGCAAGACTTTAGGTGGCACTGTAAGGCTTGCACAAAAAACAGAAGATCGTAAAGCATGCCCATAGCTAATGTAAGCGCTAATCAATGCAGCAGGCGACGCCAAGTTTACAAAACCACACGTTAAGGAAAATAAAACCTTCAAGAGCAAGGGTTGGTGCTGATCATCTGAAACAGACTTATTATGAATTTAAAGTGAAGCAGTGTGTGTATGTTTTTTTTAATGTGGTTTACTCCACTGGCTTGTTCTCCACCTCCGCAGATGAAGTGAAAGGATGGGCACTTTAAATGAATCATGTTTAACTATTCCACAAAAACGGCCTATATTCAGATTTGATAAGAGTTTTTAATCAACAGGCTGTAGAGTTAATTTATCTGTGCAGCTGTTGTGGAAACGCACTCCACAGCCGTTTTTCAAAGGCTGCGTTATTCACTAAGTATCCACAGAAAACAAAGAATATGACTTTGATTTGAGCTGGACTCTGTGCGTCATGTATAAATATCCACTAAACACTGAATAAAATGTGCATGAAATGTGCAATAAGAGGAAAAAAAAAGTCCTGGCCGTAGACTGAAGATTTCACCGACTGCCTGGGCTGATGGTTTAGAAAAGCTCCAAAACTCTTAATGTGATAAACTAGAAGCACTCAGAGAGTGCAAACCTCCTCCAAGGCCATGGGGTCACTGACGCCATAACATCTACACGCCGTGGAATCACTGAACCTAAAAAGTCTAACAATGATGTTTGCTCAGTAGTAAAAAAAAGTTTGATCTGCTGTGACTGGATAGCATGTATCCTTAGCGCTTGGCATCACAGTTTATTGCAACTTGCAGCTTTCCCAGAAACTACTGTCATCTGAGCACTGATATTGATATTGCATGTGCTTATTGACAAAAACAAATAAGAGACAAAATTCAATTTATTATTCAACTAAACTGCAAATATATGAATTTTTTAACATTTATGAAACACTTCTCTAAATAAATAACAGTAAATTCTGAAATAGAACTATTTTTTTTAAGTGTTGCATGTGCTACACAAGGCCATAGGGTCACTGACCCTAAAGAGATTCCCTCCTTGGTACAGTGATCTATTCAACAATTTAGTGTTACAACCAAAACTATGATACATACACTTTTTTTTCCTTTATATTTGACATCCTTGACCATGAAAACATACCACTAGAACTTGGAATCACTTTTATGTCTTTATTAGTTCAAAAGTTATTCTATAAAAACGATTTTTCAGTAATGGCGGTTTTCTTCTGGATCTAGCTCCATAACATTTGAAGCTACATCAAATCTGATGACACCTTACTGAATCAGTACAGATTCAGCTACAATTTGGTGTTAGTTGTGCATCTCTAGCTTCATTTGTCACCTCACACTGCACATTTTCCATTTTCCCTATATTTGTGCATATTCTGGATCACCAGATCCAGAATCTGGATCCGATCATCACCAAACTTTGTTGTTTGATAGAACATTTGACTATGTTACACCCTAATTTTTTTTTCAAGTGTTTGTTTTTGTGGCGTTACAAACTAGAATGTCGTAATTCCCCCTATCCCGCATTGGTGAAGAATCCTTTACAAAAATTCCTGGATCTGGATCGTGATCCGGATCACCACTAAAATTTAATCACTTGTTCCTCTTGTCATTTCCAACCACTCCACAAAATTTCATCAAAATCCCTTCAAAACGTTTTGAGTCATCCTGCTGACAGACAAACAAACAAACTCGACCGAAAACATAACCTCCTTGGCGGAGGTAATAAATACCCAGGAAAATCTGCATGGTGGCACAGCAACATTGTGCCATTGCTTAGGAAGAGCCCTGCCACCAATGATATTGTTTAATCGGATTACTCGATTCCAGAAATATTTGATAGCTGCAGCCCTACCCGCAACATTTTCAGATACTGAAGAGCCACCGTGAATCCTCTCAACTGCTGTTTGCTCTCTGCTTGTTTACTGCTGAGGGGAGGGCAGGTTTTCTGAAGCCGCACTGTTTGAGAGAGCTCTCTTCCACAGTGTTCTAGCTGTGGTTAGCTGCAAATTTCTGCTCA
Source organism: Thalassophryne amazonica (assembly GCF_902500255.1). NCBI lineage: Eukaryota > Metazoa > Chordata > Actinopteri > Batrachoidiformes > Batrachoididae > Thalassophryne > Thalassophryne amazonica. Next base: position 105,398 of record NW_022986247.1, on the reverse strand, counting down.
GCTCTCGGGTTCAAACTGTCTTTCCAAAACATTAACTGAATTGATACTGAAAATCACAGTAGCTGTGACCCCACCCACCTGCCCTCCCTTATTCAACGAGGTGATGACATCTGCACTTTTAGCCGTCATTAAAAAATCCAAGCCTAACAGCTGCTCCCTCGATCCCATACCCATCCCACCGTGGAAAGCCTGCTCACTAACCCTGGTTCAATTTCTCCCAATAATCAACAAATCATTGCAGTTTGCGACTGGTGAGGTGCCTCCCCCATTTTAGAACAGCAGTTGTCCCCCCACTTTAAAAGAAACCAAATCTGGATTGAGAACTCCTCTCTAATTACAGACCAATCAATCTCTAACCTTCCATTTCTTGCCCAAGTCCTTGAAAAGGTTGTGGCTGCACAGCTCCAGTCTCACCTTTCTGACAATAAACTTTATCAAGCCTTCCAATCCGGTTTCCAGCCAGCACACAGCACAGAAACAGCCCTGGTAAAAGTGGTTAACGACCTCTAGATGGTATCTGACTCTGCGTCACCCAGCATCCTGATTCTACTTGACCTGAGTGCTGCATTTGACACTGTGGACCATAACATCCTCCCCCGCCGCCTCGAGATCTATACTATGGTGACGGCACAGCCATGAAGTGGTTCTCCTTCTATATCACCAACCGGACCTATCGTGTTTCACTGGAGGGAATATCAGGTCTGACGACATTGCAGTGACATACGGTGCCCCACAGGGGTCAGTGCTTGGGCCTATCCTGTTTTTAATCTATCTTCTGCCACTTGGTCATATCATCAGACAATATCAATTTCCATTGTTATGCTGATTAAACTCAGGTCTACATCAAAGCACAACCAACCCAACCTCACTAATACCACCTCTTCCCTAAAACTCTGCCTGGAAGACATCCATGCCTGGATGACCAACAACTACCTCCAGCTCAACAGCAACAAGACAGAGACAATCCTGATCGGCACCCAAAAACCTCCTTGCCAAGGCGGCCAATATCAGTCCCTCCCTTGACCGTCTCCTCTGTTGTCATCCAATCTCAAGTGTTAAGTTTGACTCCACTGTCTCATTCCAAGCCCAAATCAAGTATCTCCAAGATTTACTTTTTTCATGTCAAAAATATTTCCAGACTGAAGCCTTCACTTTCACCTGATGACAGCAAAAAACGGTCCATGCTCTAATCGCTCTAATCTTAACACGAATCGACTACGGCAATGCACTGTTCTCAGCCTCACAGCTAAATCAATCAACTCTCTTCAACTAATCCAGAACAGTACAGCAAGAGTCCTCACGGCTCAAAAAAATTCAGCCCACATAACCCCTATACTTGCCTGACTCCACTGGCTCCCTACAGGGTCAAATTCACAGTCCTCCTCCTCACTTACAAAGCCCTGAATGGCCAAAACCCCCCAGCTATCTCAGTGACCGCATCTCTATCCAGACACTTACACGCTCCCTCCGCTCAAACCACACTCCTCTTCTTCAAATCCCCCCCCACCCTCCCCCACACATCTCCGGACAATGGGAGACCGACCCCTCACCTCGTTTGCTGGAACTCCCTCACAGATGACCTAAAATCTGCCCCATCCATTGAAGTCTTTAAAACTGGCCTTTCTACTGGCAGGTCTTTCAATCAGCCTTTACAGTGGTCCACCTGCCATCATCATTATTATAATCTTACTTTTAATTTATTTTATAGATTTTTTATTATTTTATTTATTTAGCTTTCATCAGTCTTTTACCTGTGAAACACTTCGCCATTTGTCTCAGCAGATGACAAGTGCTATACAAGCTTAATCTATTATCCCCCCCCCCCCCCCCCCCCCCAAAAAAAACATTTTGGGTTTCAGCTTTTTTGTTTTCACCACTTTCATCCCTGATATATAAAAATCACACACACTTTACAGATGGGGACAGGCTGACACTAAACAATAATAATAATAGCGATAATTTTGAATTCTAGGAGAATAATTTTTTAATTGTGTAATTGTGTAACTTTGCAAAAACAATGTCGGACTCTGTAGTTTTCTCTGGGCCCCTCCCCAATCAGACCGGGAGTGACATGTTTAGCCGCATGTTCTCCTTGAATTGCTGGCTGTCTGAGTGGTGTCCAAAAAATGAGGTGGGCTTCATTGATAATTGGCAAAGCTTCTGGGGAAAACCTGGTCTTGTTAGGAGAGACGGCATCCATCCCACTTTAGAGGGAGCAGCTCTCATTTCTAGAAATCTGGCCAATTTTCTTGGATCCTCCAAACTGTGACTGTCCAGCGTTGGGACCAGGAGGCAGAGCTGTGGTCTTATACACCTCTCTGCAGCTTCTCTCCCCCTGCCATCCCCTCGTTGCCCCATCCCCGTAGAGACGGTGCCTGCTCCCAGACTACCAATAACCAGCAAAAATCTATTTAAGCATAAAAATTCAAAAGAAAAAAATAATATAGCACCTTCAATTGCACCACAGACTAAAACAGTTAAATGTGGTCTATTAAACATTAGGTCTCTCTCTTCTAAGTCCCTGTTGGTAAATGATATAATAATTGATCAACGTATTGATTTATTCTGCCTTACAGAAACCTGGTTACAGCAGGATGAATATGTTAGTTTAAATGAGTCAACACCCCCGAGTCACACTAACTGTCAGAATGCTCGTAGCACGGGCCGGGGCGGAGGATTAGCAGCAATCTTCCATTCCAGCTTATTAATTAATCAAAAACCCAGACAGAGCTTTAATTCATTTGAAAGCTTGTCTCTTAGTCTTGTCCATCCAAATTGGAAGTCCCAAAAACCAGTTTTATTTGTTATTATCTATCGTCCACCTGGTCGTTACTGTGAGTTTCTCTGTGAATTTTCAGACCTTTTGTCTGACTTAGTGCTTAGCTCAGATAAGATAATTATAGTGGGCGATTTTAACATCCACACAGATGCTGAGAATGACAGCCTCAACACTGCATTTAATCTATTATTAGACTCTATCGGCTTTGCTCAAAAAGTAAATGAGTCCACCCACCACTTTAATCATATCTTAGATCTTGTTCTGACTTATGGTATGGAAATAGAAGACTTAACAGTATTCCCTGAAAACTCCCTTCTGTCTGATCATTTTTTAATAACATTTACATTTACCCTGATGGACTACCCTGCAGTGGGGAATGAGTTTCATTACACTAGAAGTCTTTCAGAAAGCGCTGTAACTAGGTTTAAGGATATGATTCCTTCGTTATGTTCTCTAATGTCATATACCAACACAGAGCAGAGTAGCTACCTAAACTCTGTAAGGGAGTTAGAGTATCTCGTCAATAGTTTTACATCCTCTTTGAAGACAACTTTGGATGCTGTAGCTCCTCTGAAAAAGAGAGCTTTAAATCAGAAGTGTCTGACTCCGTGGTATAACTCACAAACTCGTAGCTTAAAGCAGATAACCCGTAAGTTGGAGAGGAAATGGCGTCTCACTAATTTAGAAGATCTTCACTTAGCCTGGAAAAGAGTTTGTTGCTCTATAAAAAAGCCCTCCGTAAAGCTAGGACATCTTTCTACTCATCACTAATTGAAGAAAATAAGAATAACCTCAGGTTTCTTTTCAGCACTGTAGCTAGGCTGACAAAGAGTCAGAGCTCTATTGAGCTGAGTATTCCATTAACTTTAACTAGTAATGACTTCATGACTTTCTTTGCTAACAAAATTTTGACTATTAGAGAAAAAATTACTCATAACCATCCCAAAGATGTATCGTTATCTTTGGCTGCTTTCAGTGATGCCAGTATTTGGTTAGACTCTTTCTCTCCGGTTGTTCTGTCTGACTTATTTTCATTGGTTGCTTCGTCCAAACCATCGGCATGTTTATTGGACCCCATTCCTGCCAGGCTGCTCAAGGAAGTCTTACCATTATTTAATGCTTCAATCTTAAATATGATCAATCTATCTTTGTTAGTTGGTTATGTACCACAGGCCTTTAAGGTGGCAGTAATTAAACCATTACTTAAAAAGCCATCACTTGACCCAGCTATCTTAGCTAATTATAGGCCAATTTCCAACCTTCCTTTTCTCTCAAAGATTCTTGAGAGGGTAGTTGTAAAACAGCTAACTGATCACCTGCAGAGGAATGGTCTATTTGAAGAGTTTCAGTCAGGTTTTAGAATTCATCATAGTACAGAAACAGCATTAGTGAAGGTTACAAATGATCTTCTTATGGCTTCGGACAGTGGACTTATCTCTGTGCTTGTTCTGTTGGACCTCAGTGCTGCTTTTGATACTGTTGACCATAAAATTTTATTACAGAGATTAGAGCATGTCATAGGTATTAAAGGCACTGCGCTGCGGTGGTTTGAATCATATTTGTCTAATAGATTACAGTTTGTTCATGTAAATGGGGAATCTTCTTCACAGACTAAAGTTAATTATGGAGTTCCACAAGGTTCTGTGCTAGGACCAATTTTATTCACTTTATACATGCTTCCCTTAGGCAGTATTATTAGAGGGTATTGCTTAAATTTTCATTGTTACGCAGATGATACCCAGCTTTATCTATCCATGAAGCCAGAGGATACACACCAATTAGCTAAACTGCAGGATTGTCTTACAGACATAAAGACATGGATGACCTCTAATTTCCTGCTTTTAAACTCAGATAAATCTGAAGTTATTGTACTTGGCCCCACAAATCTTAGAAGCATGGTGTCTAACCAGATTGTTACTCTGGATGGCATTTCCCTGATCTCTAGTAATACTGTGAGAAATCTTGGAGTCATTTTTGATCAGGATATGTCATTCAAAGCGCATATTAAACAAATATGTAGGACTGCCTTTTTGCATTTACGCAATATCTCTAAAATCAGAAAGGTCTTGTCTCAGAGTGATGCTGAAAAACTAATTCATGCATTTATTTCCTCTAGGCTGGACTATTGTAATTCATTATTATCAGGTTGTCCTAAAAGTTCCCTAAAAAGCCTTCAGTTGGTTCAGAATGCTGCAGCTAGAGTACTGACGGGGACTAGCAGGAGAGAGCATATCTCACCCGTGTTGGCCTCTCTTCATTGGCTTCCTGTTAATTCTAGAATAGAATTTAAAATTCTTCTTCTTACTTATAAGGTTTTGAATAATCAGGTCCCATCTTATCTTAGTACCATATTACCCCATTAGAGCGCTTCGTTCTCAGACTGCGGGCTTACTTGTAGTTCCTAGGGTTTGTAAGAGTAGAATGGGAGGCAGAGCCTTCAGCTTTCAGGCTCCTCTCCTGTGGAACCAGCTCCCAATTCAGATCAGGGAGACAGATACCCTCTCTACTTTTAAGATTAGGCTTAAAACTTTCCTTTTCGCTAAGGCTTATAGTTAGGGCTGGATCGGGTGACCCTGGACCATCCCTTGGTTATGCTGCTTTAGACGTAGATTGTGGGGGGGTTCCCATGATGCACTGTTTCTTTCTCTTTTTGCTCCGTATGCATCACTCTGCATTTAATCATTAGTGATCGATCTCTGCCCCCCTTCACGGCATGTCTTTTTCCTGGTTTTTTCCCTCAGCCCCAACCAGTCTCAGCAGAAGACTGCCCCTCCCTGAGCCTGGTTCTGCTGGAGGTTTCTTCCTGTTAAAAGGGAGTTTTTCCTTCCCACTGTAGCCAAGTGCTTGCTCATAGGGGGTTGTTTTGACCGTTGGGGTTTTTCATAATTATTGTATGGCCTTGCCTTACAATATGGAGCGCCTTGGGGCAACTGTTTGTTGTGATTTGGCGCTATATAAGAAAAAAGTTGATTGAAGTTGATTGATTGATCATTCTAGCAGGGCTGTGAAATGAAAATTGTGAAATCTGAGGAAAATTCGCAGGAGGTCAAGCCGAGGTCTAGAACCCATGGGGCCCCAGAAACCAAATTATTTTTGTATCTAATTATACATTTTCAACATCTCCAGGAAGAAAAAAAAAATCTCAAAAGAAGTGCATTTTTTTATTATTATTATTATTATTATTATATTTGTCAAGATTTTAGTAATATTACAAGAACAACGTGAACAAACAAAACAAGACAGAACAAATCAAAACAACTGCCAGAAAGGAAATAAAATACCATATGTGCAACTGACTTGCATTTATAATACAGAGTAAAGCAATATTTGTCCTTGTATGCTTCCACAATGTCTCAGTCATCCAGATACTGTGATAATTTGACAGTGAGCCAAGAAGGGTCCCCACGTCTTCTCATGTCTGATGTTTGTCCGGCCAGTCCAAGCAGATCCATTCCAGTTGTATCACAGATACCATCTCCCTGAGCCAATGCTCAAAACTCGGAGGAGTGGTGGATTTCCACGATAACAATATAAGCTTTTTGGCAACCACCATCCCAAGCTGTAAAACCAGCTGCAAGTCCTGGGAAAATTTCAGGCTGTTTATGGAGCATCCAAATATTGCAATATTGTGATCTGGTTGAATGTCCTTAGAGTAACAATCAGAAAACCATCTAAATATTGCAGACCAATAGCTGAGCAGCTGAGGACAGAACCAGAAAAGATGAGCCAACGACCCCTCAGCGGAACTACATTTGTCACACAGAGGACACTGATGGAAAAATTTTGTTCAACTTAGCCTTTCAATAATGCAGTCTGTGGATGACCTTATATTGTATTAGCCGGTAAAGAGCATTTATAGAACAGGAATGAACCCGTGACATGACTACATCCCATAGCTCTACCGGTATGTCTGAATGCAGATCCCCAGACCAAGCTTCCCGCAAATAAGCTGAGGGCACAGAAGAAGTGAAGCAATCCACAAATTTAGAAATCAAATGTTTGGAATCCGGAGCCAGACACAGACTGTCGTAAAATAGTTGGGAAGTTGGCATAAACTCAAAATTCTCAAACCTCTACTTCACATAGTGCCTTATCTGGAGGTAGCGGAAAAAATGTGAATTGGGGAGGTCGTATTTATTACTCAGTTGGGCAAATGAGGCAAAGTAACCATCAATATACAAACTGGCTATAGTCGTGATACCTTTCTTTTTCCAGGCGGCAAATGTGCTGTCTAACTGCCCAGGCATGAAAGAGGGGTTCTGACAGATTGGGGCATATATAGAGTCTTTAGGAAGCCGATTGGCCATCTTAATCTGTTTCAGTATACGCAACGAGTTCTTTAAGACAAAAGTGTTCTTAGACAATTTATCCAACTTGTGGTCAGAAAACAACCATGAACAGAGTGACATGTTACCATCAGTGGGAGTTTCAAGCTATAACCAGGAGGGGGTGCCATCCTGCATCTCCTCACCAGTGGTACTGTGTTTCCAAAAGGTGAACGCTCTGGAGTTAGCTGCCCAGTAATAGTGCTTAAAAATTGGAAGGCCGAGGCCACCTTCTTTCGTTGATTTATGCACATGGGCTTTAGATATCCTGTGAGCTTTGTATCCCCACACAAAGGGCAATATTAGTGAATCTAATTTGTTGAAGAATGAGGCACTTAGGTAGATGGGTAAATTCTGAAACAGATATAAAAATCTGGGTAGACTAACCATTTTAATTGCATTGACCCTCCCGATCATGGTTAAGGGTAATATCCTCCATGCCTCAATATTGGCTTTGAGTCTCTCAACTAGCTCTGCGTAATTAGCTTTAAAAAGATGCTTAGGATTCTGTTATGAAGGTGTCGTAGCACGGACCCACAACAGGGGGCGCAAATGAACGGACAATGAGTAAGCCAAAAGGTAACAATTTAATGTTGTGATATTACACAACGAAACGTGTCTTAATGTTCACAGTCAATAAACACCAGGTGACGTGTGGGCAGGCTCGAAGATAGAAGACGCCCGACGAGAGAGAAGCCGCGTCCCACACGGCCTCCACCACCAACGGCCTGAAGAACACCGGAGCCGCCAAGTCCCGAGTCCCCAGGTGGTCTCTGTCTTCGGCTGTCGACCCTGGTACTGCTGGCAGAAAACAGAAAGATGATGTGTGAGTGTGAGTCCGCACACTCAGTAATTAACAGTCCAGACACCGTTAGGAGGGAGCACCTCCACCTCCAAATCACACACACTCGTGCAGCTCCTGATCAACCACTTATCTGGGACGGGGTGCGAGGTGAAGCCGTCACTGTCACACCAAACGCCAATCCTCCAGACAAGGAAAGCACCAGGAAAACGGCTGCAACAGAAGTTCAGATTACTTTTCAACGTATAAGTCAGCAGAGAAAATTACCTTAGTACTGGTAGTCGATTTCTCGGCGGGGAGGTGGAGTTGCAGTCCGGCTTATATGGTGGTGTAGATGAGTGACAGCTGGAGTAATGAGTGACAGCTGTCACCTCCTCTGGGTCTGGCGCCCTCTTGTGCTTGGAGCCCGCACTCCAAGCAGGGCGCCCTCTGGTGGTGGTGGGCCAGCAGTACCTCCTCTTCAGCGGCCCACACAACAGATTCTTTGTCAACTTCAGTCCTAGATAGGTAAAATGACTGTTTACTACTCTAAAAGGCAAGGTGTCCAGAAATTCTTGATGCAGGCTGTCAACTAGAGGCATAAACTCACTCTTTCCCCAGTTTATTGTATAACCCGAAATGTTGCCAAATGAATTAACATACTCCAAGAGAGCAGGAATGGAAGTCCTGGGATCTGTCACGCAGATCAATAGATCGTCAGCATACAGAGTCACACATGTCTCCGCTTTGCCTAATGTGATGCCCCTAATAACTGGATGAGCCCGAATTCCTATTGCAAGAGGTTCCAGTGCAATGTCAAACAACAGGGGTGAAAGTGGATCCCCCTGACGCACACCTCTCTATAAAGTGAATGGTTTGGATTTGTTCCCGTTTGTGAGGATGGAAGACTTGGGGTTTGAATATAAAATCTGGAACCATTCAATAAAGATGTCATTGAAACCAAATTTTTTAAGTGTCGAGAAAAGGTATGGCCACTCTATTGTGTCAAAGGTTTTATGAGCATCCAGAGACAATACAGATGTACCATCAGCATATTTATGATCTGCGTATAAAATGTTGAGGATTTTGCGGACATTACAAAAAGAATGTCTACCTGGAATGAACCCCGTTTGATCGGGATGTATGATGCTAGCTATACTCTTGCCCAACCTTGTAGCCAAGACTTTTGTTATTATTTTGAGGTCGTAATTTAATAAAGCAATGGGCCTATAGTTACCCGGATCTGTGCCATCCTTGTCTTTTTTCAGAAGGACACAAACATTGGCATCGCGTAGAGAAGATGGAAGTTCTTTACTCTTAAAAGTATGGCAAATCATTCTCAACAGTATAGGTGTCAGCAAATCTCTAAAGGCCTTATAAAATTCAGGACCATAGCCATCAGGGCCGGGGGCCTTTCCGGTCAGAAATGCTTTAATGGCCTCTTGTATTTCCAGTGCAGTAAAATCTGAATCCAAGTATCGTTTAACAGATGGATCTAATTGTGGGAATGACAGTGATTTGAAAAAATTGTCGAAATCAACTTGAGTGGCAGATACTTTGGAGGAGTAGATGTCAGAGTAAAACTCTCTAAAACAAACACTCATTTACATCCCGCAAATCTGTCAGCATTTGCCCTGTTTTATCCTTGATTTTATAGATGGCTCTCTTTGTCTGCTCTCCCTTTAATTGCCATGCCAGTAGCTTGTGAGGTTTTTCGCCAAGTTCAAAATGTTTCTGTTTTAATTTTATTAAGGTTTTGCCAACTTGTTCTGCCAATATAGAATTGTATTCATATTGTAGCTTGAGAATGTTATTATAATCAGACAGACTGAGTGCTTTTAGACCCGGTCAGCAGTTTGTAATTCCCCTTCAATTTCCTCTAATCGACCTCATCTACATTTGTTTTGCTTAGCCTCATAGGAAATAATTTGTCCCCTGACATACACTTTAAGGGCTTCCCACAGTATTGAATCATTAACCTCGCCATTGTCGTTGGTCTCAAGAAATACAGAAATTTGCTCACTGATGTGCTTCCCAAAAGCTGGGTCAGAGAGTAGCATAGGATTAAAGCGCCAACTGTAGGTTTGCTTGGGAAGCAAGAGTTTGAGTGTAACACTAACAGGACTATGGTCCGATATTAATATGTTGTGATACTTACTGCCAACTATGTTGGAAATTAATCTGGAGTCAACCAAAAAATAATCGATACGTGTAAAAGATTTGTGAACATGGGAGTAGAATGAATAATCACGGTCAACCGGATGCTGCAGTCTCCAAATGTCCACAATTCTTTTTGAACTAGATAAGTTGTTAATGGTCTGTACAGAGAGAATGTTGGGAGGTGGAGCCGTGGAGAACCTGTCCAAGTATGGATCAAGGTAACAATTAAAGTCCCCTCCAACAAAAATGTAACCTGAATCATCATCTGGAATCAAATCTAACACTTTTCGAAAAAATACCGGGTCATCCGAATTTGGTCCATATAAATTAATAAAAGTCACTGGAAGAGATTGGTAAGGCCTTTTACAACAATAAATCGACCATTGGGATCTGTCGTGCATGATTGAAAACTAAAAGGCACAGATTTATGAAAAAGAATTGCTACACCTCTAGCCTTAGATGTGAATGGAGAATGGTATGGTATGACTGAGAGATCCAATTGGCCCTAAGTTTACTATGTTGTGTGGCCTTTACGTGTGTTTCTTGAAGAAACATGATGTCAGCTTTTAATGACTTCAGGTGTGCAAAAACTTTACCTCGTTTAATAGGGTGACCAAGACCCCGATCATTCCAGGAGACCAGAGACAAAGTATCAACAATATTGATCATTATTAACCAAAAAACAGACTGAAATATCAAACAAAGTACAGTTGCAACAAAACAAAAAACACATTCTAGTGTTTGTCTGGCAGTGAGGAAAACACTTCAGCAAAAAAAATACACTCACACAGAACCTATGCTTAAACAGCTCCACCCGTTGCTTCCTCAAACGAAGCTGGGCTACCCACATTACCATTTGGGGCCACAGGCCAAAAAAAGAGAGAAAAAGAAAAATAGGCTGGCTACTGTCCTACGCAGAACCCCAGAAACATTTAAAATAAAACGAAATGCCAACCATTAGAATTTACATTAGTCATTCACATCGCGGCCACCATCTGACAGAGGTCTTTGTCTATAAAACTCTTAGTGTCAGCAGGGCTACTAAACACCTTTACCTGCCCATGATGAAGAATGTGAAGTCGCGCTGGGAAGCGTAGAGAGTGCTGGATTTTTTTCTCCCGCAATACTCTCAACACTTCCTTAAAGCTCCGTCGTTGTTCCATAACTTCCATCGTGTAGTCAGGAAAAATGTAGATCTGTTTCCCACCGTACTCCAACGTGCGCTGTCTCACAAGCCGCATAATCTTCTCATCTTGAGCAAAATGCACTCGTGCAATGATGGTACGCGGCTTCGAGCCCTCCGCTGGTTTGGGTTGAAGTACGCGGTGCGCCCTGTCGACGACCTACAGGCTTGTCAAAGTTTTCCGCCCCAAGTAACTTAGGAATCAGATGGGAGACAAAGTCGGAAAGCCTTCCCTTCTCCTCATCCTCTGGGATGCCCACTATTTTAATGTTGTTGCGTCTGGATCTGCCCTCTAAATCCGCAAGCTTGGAGCGAAGCACTCTGTTTTCTTGCTTTATAGCCGTCAGCAATGTCTCCAAACACTTAATTCGCTACTCGTGGTCCGTGGCCTGATTTTCCACATCCGTCACCCTCTCAATCAGCACTTGTGAGGAGGAAGCGTAGTCCTAAACAGAAGCCCCGTGTACACCGCCAACCCGTTCACATTTCTAACCATTTTTCCCCACTCGACGACACACCCGCCGAGGAACAAACTCTGGTTATTGGCGACTCTGTTTTGAGAAATGTGAAGTTAGCGACACCAGCAACCATAGTCAATTGTCTTCCGGGGGCCAGAGCAGGCGACATTGAAGGAAATTTGAAACTGCTGGCTAAGGCTAAGCGTAAATTTGGTAAGACTGTAATTCACGTCGGCAGTAATGACACCCGGTTACGACAATCGGAGGTCACTAAAATTAACACTGAATCGGTGTGTAACTTTGCAAAAACAATGTCGGACTCTGTAGTTTTCTCTGGGCCCCTCCCCAATCGGACCGGGAGTGACATGTTTAGCCGCATGTTCTCCTTGAATTGCTGGCTGTCTGAGTGGTGTCCAAAAAATGAGGTGGGCTTCATAGATAATTGGCAAAGCTTCTGGGGAAAACCTGGTCTTGTTAGGAGAGACAGCATGCATCCCACTTTGGATGGAGCAGCTCTCATTTCTAGAAATCTGGCCAATTTTCTTAAATCCTCCAAACCGTGACTATCCAGGGTTGGGACCAGGAAGCAGAGTTGTAGTCTTACACACCTCTCTGCAGCTTCTCTCCCCCTGCCATCCCCTCATTACCCCATCCCCGTAGAGACGGTGCCTGCTCCCAGACCACCAATAACCAGCAAAAATCTATTTAAGCATAAAAATTCAAAAAGAAAAAATAATATAGCACCTTCAACTGCACCACAGACTAAAACAGTTAAATGTGGTCAATTAAACATTAGGTCTCTCTCTTCTAAGTCCCTGTTAGTAAATGATACAATAATTGATCAACATATTGATTTATTCTGCCTTACAGAAACCTGGTTACAGCAGGATGAATATGTTAGTTTAAATGAGTCAACACCCCCGAGTCGCACTAACTGCCAGAATGCTCGTAGCACGGGCCGAGGCGGAGGATTAGCAGCAATCTTCCATTCCAGCTTATTAATTAATCAAAAACCCAGACAGAGCTTTAATTCATTTGAAAGCTTGACTCTTAGTCTTGTCCATCCAAATTGGAAGTCCCAAAAACCAGTTTTATTTGTTATTATCTATCGTCCACCTGGTCGTTACTGTGAGTTTCTCTGAATTTTCAGACCTTTTGTCTGACTTAGTGCTTAGCTCAGATAAGATAATTATAGTGGGCGATTTTAACATCCACACAGATTCTGAGAATGACAGCCTCAACACTGCATTTAATCTATTATTAGACTCAATTGGCTTTGCTCAAAATGTAAATGAGTCCACCCACCACTTTAATCATATCTTAGATCTTGTTCTGACTTATGGTATGGAAATTGAAGACTTAACAGTATTCCCTGAAAACTCCCTTCTGTCTGATCATTTCTTAATAACATTTACATTTACTCTGATGGACTACCCAGCAGTGGGGAATAAGTTTCATTACACTAGAAGTCTTTCAGAAAGCGCTGTAACTAGGTTTAAGGATATGATTCCTTCTTTATGTTCTCTAATGCCATATACCAACACAGTGCAGAGTAGCTACCTAAAATCTGTAAGTGAGATAGAGTATCTCGTCAGTAGTTTTACATCCTCATTGAACACAACTTTGGATGCTGTAGCTCCACTGAAAAAGAGAGCTTTAAATCAGAAGTGCATGACTCCGTGGTATAACTCACAAACTCGCAGCTTAAAGCAGATAACCCGTAAGTTGGAGAGGAAATGGCGTCTCACTAATTTAGATCTTCACTTAGCCTGGAAAAAGAGTCTGTTGCTCTATAAAAAAGCCCTCCGTAAAGCTAGGACATCTTACTACTCATCACTAATTGAAGAAAATAAGAACAACCCCAGGTTTCTTTTCAGCACTGTAGCCAGGCTGACAAAGAGTCAGAGCTCTATTGAGCCGAGTATTCCTTTAACTTTAACTAGTAATGACTTCATGACTTTCTTTGCTAATAAAATTTTAACTATTAGAGAAAAAATTACTCATAACCATCCCAAAGACGTATTGTTATCTTTGGCTGCTTTCAGTGATGCTGGTATTTGGTTAGACTCTTTCTCTCCGATTGTTCTGTCTGAGTTATTTTCATTAGTTACTTCCTCCAAACCATCAACATGTCTATTAGACCCCATTCCTACCAGCTTTATCTATCCATGAAGCCAGAGGACACACACCAATTAGCTAAACGGCAGGATTGTCTTACAGACATAAAGACATGGATGACCTCTAATTTCCTGCTTTTAAACTCAGATAAAACTGAAGTTATTGTACTTGGCCCCACAAATCTTAGAAACATGGTGTCTAACCAGATCCTTACTCTGGATGGCATTACCCTGACCTCTACCCATATTGGCCTCTCTTCATTGGCTTCCTGTTAATTCTAGAATAGAATTTAAAATTCTTCTTCTTACTTATTAGGTTTTGAATAATCAGGTCCCATCTTATCTTAGGGACCTCATAATACCATATCACCCCAATAGAGCACTTCGCTCTCAGACTGCAGGCTTACTTGTAGTTCCTAGGGTTTGTAAGAGTAGAATGGGAGGCAGAGCCTTCAGCTTTCAGGCTCCTCTCCTGTGGAACCAGCTCCCAATTCAGATCAGGGAGACAGACACCCTCTCTACTTTTAAGATTAGGCTTAAAACTTTCCTTTTTGCTAAAGCTTATAGTTAGGGCTGGATCAGGTGACCCTGAACCATCCCTTAGTTATGCTGCTATAGACTTAGACTGCTGGGGGGTTCCCATGATGCACTGAGTGTTTCTTTCTCTTTTTGCTCTGTATGCACCACTCTGCTTTTAATCATTAGTGATTGATCTCTGCTCCCCTCCACAGCATGTCTTTTTCCTGATTCTCTCCCCTCAGTCCCAACCAGTCCCAGCAGAAGACTGCCCCTCCCTGAGCCTGGTTCTGCTGGAGGTTTCTTCCTGTTAAAAGGGAGTTTTCCTTCCCACTGTCGCCAAATGCTTGCTCACAGGGGGTCGTTTTGACCGTTGGGGTTTTTCTGTAATTATTGTATGGCTTTTGCCTTACAATATAAAGCACCTTGGGGCAACTGTTTGTTGTGATTTGGCGCTATATAAATAAAATTGATTTGATTTGCGAGGCATTCATTTTGTTGGTTTGGAACCAAGATTTTGCTGGTTTACTAGTGTGCTTGGAGTCATTGTCTTGTTGAAACACCCATTTCAAGGGCATGTCCTCTTCAGCATAAGGCAACATGACCTCTTCAAGTATTTTGACATATCCAAACTGATCCATGATACCTGGTATGTGATATATAAGCCCAACACCATAGTAGGAGAAACATGCCCATATCATGATGCTTGCACCACCATGCTTCACTGTGAACTGTGGCTTGAATTCAGAGTTTGGGGGTCGTCTCACAAACTGTCTGCAGCCCTTGGACCCAAAAAGAACAATTTTACTCTCATCAGATCACAAAATATTCCTCCATTTCTCTTTAGGCCAGTTGATGTGTTCTTTGGCAAAATGTAACCTCTTCTGCACGTCTTTTATTTAACAGAGGGACTTTGCGGGGGATTCTTGCAAATAAATTAGCTTCACACTGGCGTCTTTTAACTGTCACAGCACTTACAGGTAACTCCAGACTGTCTTTGATCATCCTGGAGCTGATCAATGGGTGAGCCTTTGCCATTCTGGTTATTCTTCTATCCATTTTGATGGTTGTTTTCCATTTTCTTCCACGCATCTCTGTTTTTTTTGTCCATTTTACAGCATTGGATATCATTGTAGATGAACAGCCTATAATTGTTTGCACCTGCGTATAGGTTTTCCCCTCTCCAATCAACTTTTTAATCAAACTACTCTGTTCTTCTGAACAATGTCTTGAACGTCCCATTTTCCTCAACCTTTCAAAGAGAAAAGCATGTTCAACAGGTGCTGGCTTCATCCTTAAATAGGGAACACCTGATTCACACCTGTTTGTTCCACAAAATTGACGAACTCACTGACTGAATGCCACACTACTATTATTGTGAACACCCCCTTTTCAACTTTTTTTTTTACTAATAACCCAATTTCACAGCCTTAAGCGTGTGCATATCATGAATGTTTGGTCTTGATGGATTTGTGAGAATCTACTGAATCTACTGGTACCTTGTTTCCCATGTAACAATAAGAAATATACTCAAAACCTGGATTAATCTTTTTAGTCACATAGCACTACTATTATTCTGAACACTACTATATACAACCCCTGGCAAAAATTATGGAATCACCGGCCTCGGAGGATGTTCATTCAGTTGTTTAATTTTGTAGAAAAAAAGCAGATCACAGACATGACACAAAACTAAAGTCATTTCAAATGGCAACTTTCTGGCTTTAAGAAACACTATAAGAAATCAAGAAAAAAAGATTGTGGCAGTCAGTAACAGTTACTTTTTAGACCAAGCAGAGGGAAAAAAATATGGACTCACTCAATTCTGAGGAATAAATTATGGAATCACCCTGTAAATTTTCATCCCCAAAACTAACACCTGCATCAAATCAGATCTGCTCGTTAGTCTGCATCTAAAAAGGAGTGATCACACCTTGGAGAGCTGTTGCACCAAGTGGACTGACATGAATCATGGCTCCAACACGAGAGATGTCAATGGAAACAAAGGAGAAGATTATCAAACTCTTAAAAGAGGGTAAATCATCATGCAATGTTGCAAAAGATGTTGGTTGTTCACAGTCAGCTGTGTTTAAACTCTAGACCAAATACAAACAACATGGAAGGTTGTTAAAGGCAAACATACTGGTAGACCAAGGAAGATATCAAAGCGTCAAGACAGAAAACTTAAAGCAATATGTCTCAAAAATCAAAAATGCACAACAAAACAAATGAGGAACGAATGGGAGGAAACTGGAGTCAATGTCTGTGACCGAACTGTAAGAAACCGCCTAAAGGAAATGGGATTTACATACAGAAAAGCTAAACGAAAGCCATCATTAACACCTAAACAGAAAAAAACAAGGTTACAATGGGCTAAGGAAAAGCAATCGTGGACTGTGGATGACTGGATGAAAGTCATATTCAGTGATGAATCTTGAATCTGCATTGGGCAAAGTGATGATGCTGGAACTTTTGTTTGGTGCCGTTCCAATGAGATTTATAAAGATGACTGCCTGAAGAGAACATGTAAATTTCCACAGTCATTGATGATATGGGGCTGCATGTCAGGTAAAGGCACTGGGGAGATGGCTGTCATTACATCATCAATAAATGCACAAGTTTACGTTGATATTTTGGACACTTTTCTTATCCCATCAATTGAAAGGATGTTTGGGGATGATGAAATCATTTTTCAACATGATAATGCATCTTGCCATAGAGCAAAAACTGTGAAAACATTCCTTGCAAAAAGACACATAGGGTCAATGTCATGGTCTGCAAATAGTCCGGATCTTAATCCAATTGAAAATCTTTGGTGGAAGTTGAAGAAAATGGTCCATGACAAGGCTCCAACCTGCAAAGCTGATCTGGCAACAGCAATCAGAGAAAGTTGGAGCCAGATTGATGAAGAGTACTGTTTGTCACTCATTAAGTCCATGCCTCAGAGACTGCAAGCTGTTAGAAAAGCCAGAGGTGGTGCAACAAAATACTAGTGATGTGTTGGATTGTTCTTTTGTTTTTCATGATTCCATAATTTTTTCCTCAGAATTGAGTGATTCCATATTTTTTCCCTCTGCATGGTCTAAAAAAGTAACCGTTACTGACTGCCACAATTTTTTTTCCTGATTTATTATAGTGTTTCTTAAAGCCAGAAAGTTGCCATTTGAAATTACTTTAGTTTTGTGTCATGTCTGTGATCTGCTTTTTTTCTACAAAATTAAACATCTGAATGAACATCCTCCGAGGCCAGTGATTCCATAATTTTTGCCAGGGGTTATATACACACACACATATATATATACACATATATATACATATATACACACACACACACACATATATATACATACACACACACACACACACACATATATATATACACACACACACACACACATATATATACATATACACACACACACACACACATATATACACACACACACACACATATATATACATATATACACACATATACATACATATATACACACATATACATACATATATACACACATATACATACATATATACACATATATACACACATATATACACACATATATATACATATATACACACATATATATACGAGGTCTGTCCATAAAGTATAGGTCCTTTTTATTTTTTCAAAAACTATATGGATTTCATTCATATGTTTTTATGTCAGACATGCTTGAACCCTCGTGCGCATGCGTGAGTTTTTCCACGCCTGTCGGTGACGTCATTCGCCTGTGAGCACTCCTTGTGGGAGGAGTCGTCCAGCCCCTCGTCGGAATTCCTTTGTCTGAGAAGTTGCTGAGAGACTGGCGCTTTGTTTGATAAAAATGTTTTCTAAACCTGTGAGACACATCGAAGTGGACACGGTTTGAAAAATTAAGCTGGTTTTCAGTTAAAATTTTAACGGCTGATGAGAGATTTTGAGGTGATACTGTTGCTTTAAGGACTTCCCACGGTGCGAGACGTCGCGCAGCGGTCCCAGGCGCCGTCGTCAGCCTGTTTCAAGCTTAAAACCTCCACATTTCAGGCTCTATTGATCCAGGACGTCGTGAGAGAACAGAGAAGTTTCAGAAGAAGTCGGTTTCAGCATTTTATCCAGATATTCCACTGTTAAAGGAGATTTTTTTAATGAAAGACGCGCAGACCTGGGATGCAGCCGGCACGGTGCGGCGGCACAGGAAAAACACCTCCGTGTTGATAACCATTTGTAAAATCCAGGCGGCTTTTGATGGCTTTCAGTGGAGTGAGTATATGAGAAATTGTTTAACAGCTGGACATGTTCCAACTTGTCCTTAAGGCTTCCAACAGAGGTGTTTTTCCTGTGGCGGAGCGTCGCAGCAGCTGCGAGCCGACGCTGCAATCCACCCGCACGTCTTTCATTAAAAAAAAATCTCCTTTAACAGTGGAATATCCGGATAAAATGCTGAAACCGACTTCTTCTGAAACTTCTCTGTTCTCTCACGACGTCCTGGATCAATAGAGCCTGAAATGTGGAGGTTTTCAGCTTGAAACAGGCTGACAACGGTGCCTGAGAGCGCTGCGTGACGTCTCGCACCGTGGGAAGTCCTTAAAGCGACAGTATCACCTCAAAATCTCTCATCAGCCGTTAAAATTTTCACCGAAAACAAGCTTAATTTTTCGAACCGTGTCCACTTCAATGTGTCTCACAGGTTTAGAAAAAATTTTGATCAAACAAAGCGCCAGTCTCTCAGCAACTTCTCAGACAAAGGAATTTGGACAAGGGGCTGGACGACTCCTCCCACAAGGAGTGCTCACAGGTGAATGACGTCACCGACAGGCGTGGAAAAACTCACACATGCGCACGAGGGTTCAAGCATGTCTGACGTAAAAACATATGAATGAAATCCATATAGTTTTTGAAAAAAATAAAAAGGACCTATACTTTATTGACAGACCTTGTATATATATAAATTAGACAGTGGAAGAATTAACCATTTTATTTAGCTTGTTTTGTCCACTCAGTCACTGTCTGTCTGAGTGCGCAAGGACAGTGGCGAAATAGGACGTCATGCATTCTGACCAGAGCAAACAGCTCCAAATCAGCATAAACCTTATGTCAAAGAAGCGGCAGATTTCTGTGGAAA
The DNA here is from genome assembly GCF_902500255.1 of Thalassophryne amazonica. Classification (NCBI taxonomy): domain Eukaryota; kingdom Metazoa; phylum Chordata; class Actinopteri; order Batrachoidiformes; family Batrachoididae; genus Thalassophryne; species Thalassophryne amazonica. The sequence continues at coordinate 85,974 of NW_022986247.1, read as the reverse complement.
TGTCATCTGTGGCGCTCCACCTCCATGGGCCCACTGAAACAGTTACACAGTAAGGTGTTTTCACATCCCCTCTACAGATTGGGCATAACGGTTGCCAGCACCACTCACACTAACAGGCTAAGTAGACTGCTATCACAAAACCAAAGACAGTTCTGTTAAAGACTGTTTCTGGGACCAGACTTCCATCACAGCCTCTCTTTCTCCCTCTTTCTATTTGCAAACCCTCAATTTTGCATACTTCCACATTTACACTGTTTAGCTCAACATGTCACACCTGATAGCAAAGCCTGTGTCACAGACCGAACGCCTCCCCCCAAAAATCGGTCCGCCTGCCTTCACTGCACATGCATCATTTTGGACCACAGGAGCACGTCTGAGACGGAGTCTCTTCACCCAAAGCAATCAAATGATTAATGGGATTATTAACTATCAGATAACAAAGGTAAAACCTCTTAAATAAATCTAAAGTCAGTTTTAAGCAGAAATGAGAGAGTGTTAAACAGAAACTGTGCAAAACTCTGTGACCCTTTGAAATAACCGGCACACAGTGAACGCATCAGCTAGCAGCTCATGTAGCTGCGGCGCTCTGATTGCTTCCTCTATCTTTTATGATGACATAATGCTGAATTTATGTAGAAATGATTGTTGTATAAAAGCTTCAGATATGTGTCGCTGAGATAAATGATGACTGGAGGCAGTTTGCAGCAGAAACGAGGTGTTAACTGTTGAAGCATGGCTAATGACGCATACGCAGTGAAGGCAGGGCGGACTGATTTTTAGGGGGTCCATTCGGTCGGCGACACCGGCAAGTTACCAAGGAAAAGGAGGAATACCCTATGAGGAAAATATATGACAGTTACAACAACATGTGAACACAAACAAACCTGTTCTGTAGAAGAGATATGGAGGATTAAAAACAGCATCCAGCCCTTTACCTCTTTTGTTCTCTTCTTTTAAATGACTCATTTCTTCTTCCTGGTCTGTGATCATTCCTTCATCAGCAGGTGTTAGCTGTAGTTTCAACATGTCCCTCAGCTGCTGGACTTCAGACATGTTTGTAGAAAGACTTTAAAACACACAAAAGAAAGAGAGAGTCAACGAACAAGTGGAGGAAAGACTAAAAGCAGGCCGATTAAATCCGTGTTTGTGAAGCATTGGTTGTGTGTTGACCAAAAAAGCAAATATTAAAAAACTAAACACTCAGTGCGAGTCTGAGCAAAACACAGAAGAAAGAGTGGACTTCTGCTGAGAGGCTCTTCAGAGAGAGGGAGGGAGAGAGAGAGAGAGAGAGAGAGACTCTTACACGGTGCATGCTGTAGTCTTTTTTTTTTTCTGGGGATGTTAGAGCACCACACAGAGGCCTGGCATTTGTACTACAATGTTAAACAGAGCTTCAAGGCACAGAATTTGCCTCAGACATTTTTGTAACCGAATTACTCAAGTTACTCGACTAATCATTTCAGCACTAATAGAATCATACAGGAATTGTGGCTTATCGAACCAGCATAGCTGCTCTTGTATAACCATCATTAGCTTCAAGTTTGAAGTGTTTAAGGTATGTGCTAACTAAAAATAAAGACAATTAAGATGATAGTTCATTCAACTTTTACTTGGTAACAGAGAGGAATTCATTGGAGAGGAATGTATTTTTTCGCACAGTAACGTAGTGTTATAAAACGGTGTTATGCACATTTCCTATTCAAAGATGGCATCGCTGCTATAAAGTTACAGCAAACACGTGTGTGCTAAGGCTAATGAAATAGTCAAGTTAATGTTAACATGTACAGTTAAGTAAGTAGTTCACTATAGATGTTAATGTTAGCAGCATGTCACGAATATTGACATCATGCCTCTTACATCAGTGGTGTCTGATCACTCACTTATTAAGTTTACAGTTTCACTGCCCTGTTTAGTGGAACAACAACCTTATTTATCACTGCAGCGATGCATCAACTCCTCAACTAAGACTGAACTAGAAGCTAGACTGCCTGATGTCTTAGCCTCATTTTTGACAAATACCCAGTCAGTAGACAGACTTGTGGATAGTTTAAACTCAGTACTCAAAACTACACTCGACATGATTGCACCACCTGTGTTAAAACCGTGCTCCCCCAAAACACATTCACCTTGGTTCAATGATTATCTGCATGACCTCAAGCATAAAGCAAGAGGTCTATAACGGAAATGGCGTCGTTCAAAATTAGAAGCATTTCACCTTGCGTGGCGTGATGCTATCTTAGACTATAAGCATGCATTATTGGCTACAAAGCGGACCTGCTACTCTGATTTGATCAGTGTTGCCACAGTTACTTTGAAAAAGTAATCCAATTACTGATTACTCCTTGAAAAAGTAACTTAGTTACTTTACTGATTACTCAATTGTAAAAGTAACTAAGTTAGATTACTAGTTACTTTTTTAGTTACTTTTCCCAGCTGCCGAAAACAACCCTCTGCCACCTCAACATGACAATGATACCTGTTTTGCCAAAACTCACTTTATAGTCACCCTTTCTTGACTTCAATGAAAATATATACTTGTTTTATAAAAAAGTAAAATAAAGACCTCTTTCTTGACCTCATATTTAACTGTTGACAGCACTGTAACAGTAAAACTTGCAATTTCGAACCTACATTGTTTATAAATGTAACTATTAAATTTTAAATTCTCTCTAAACATTTTACTTGTCGAAATTATTATTATTTTAAGCAATATTAGTTGGTTTAGTAAAAAACGGCTTCAAAACTGGACCTTTAATCTAGGGGTGTTGTGGGGGGGCACATCCCTGCCCCACGCCCCCATTCCATCTGGATTCGCCCCTACTTTGGCGTTTGAGCACAAAGAATGGATAACATTTAATTATGCAGAAAACATGACCAGATTTACAGGTAAGAAAGTTTTATTGCGTTTTCACATCATGTGGCCCTCAGAAAGAGAGTTTAGGTGCATTTGAGTGGAAAATAGTGTTAGTTGTTGACGCGTCGCGGAGGATCAGCTGTTTTTAACGACCAGATACAGAGTGGCTCAGCTCACAATTCTAAAGAAAGGAGGAAAAACAGTATAAAAATGTCTTTGTAAAGCTCAGTGCAGGTGTGCTGATCACCGTGCTTTAAGAGGTGAGGACGAGTCGAGGAGCTGCAAAAAAACGCGGATGAAAAGCTCACAGCTCACTTAAAGTGGGCAGTTCAGTCGAACCCCGACCTCCTGCCCACGGACCAAGTTTAATGCTGCTATCGACCCACAATGAAAAATAATAGTAACGCACAGTGACATGGAGAAGTAACTTTAATCTGATTACTGATTTGGAAAGATTAACGCGTTAGATTACTCGTTACTAAAAAAAGTGGTCAGATTAGAGTAACGCGTTACTTAGTAACGGCATCACTGGATTTGATCAACAAAAACAAGCATAATTCAAAGTTCTTGTTCGACACGGTGGCAACATTTATTCATGGACAACCACCTGTAGTTCACTCTCCTTTTACAGCACAAGATTTCCTGGATTACTTTGAGAAGAAAATAGAAGACAACAGGTTAAACATATCCCAGCATGCCTTAATCCAGCCACTACACCCTGCTATTGAGGTGGGCGCCACTACTAAGGTATTACCTAGATTTACAGAATTTGATAGTATCTCTCTAGACGTGCTGACAAAACTCGTAACGTCAACAAAAAGCACAACCTGTTTATTTGATCCTATACCAACAAAACTGTGTAAGGACCTGTGGCCCACTCTTGGGCCGACTGTGCTGGAAATTATTAATCTTTCTTTAACTTCTGGATCTGTTCCTAAATGTTTCAAATCTGCAGTGATTAAACCATTACTTAATAAACCTAATCTTGACCCTAGTGCATTGAAAAACTATCGGCCGATATCAAATCTATCATTTTTCTCTAAAATTCTGGAAAAAGTGGTTTCACAGCAGCTCGCAGACTATTTTACTGAAAATAATCTCTTTGAGCCACTGCAGTCTGCTTTTAGAAAATATCATTCCACAGACACAGCTCTCACTAAAGTGATGAATGAGCTTCTGCTTACAATGGATTCGGACACCACTACGGTTCTGTTGCTGTTAGATCTCAGTGCTGCATTTGATACAGTGGATCATCATATTCTACTTGATAGGCTGGAAAATCATTTTGGGATTACTGAGCGTGCCCTTGCATGGCTGACGTCATACCTGACCAGTCGTTCTCACTGTGTTTTGTACAGTAACACTACCTCTAACCTTAGTGACATGAAATTTGGGGTTCCACAGGGGTCTGTCTTAGGCCCCCTGCTTTTCTCCCTTTATATAGCACCCCTTGGGCACATATTGCGGCGTTTTGGGATTACCTTTCACTGCTATGCAGATGATACTCAGTTATACATGCCGATAACTGCTGGTAATCTTGTTCACATAAAATCCTTAGAAGATTGCCTTGCAGCAGTGAGAAGCTGAATGTCTAGAAACTTCCTACTTTTAAACTCTGATAAGACTGAAATGATGGTTCTTGGTCCATTAAGACACCAGCATCAATCTGACCAGTTACACTCAGCCTAGGCTCGTGTGTCATACATCACACTGACAAAGTGAGGAACCTTGGGGTAATTTTTGATCCTTCGTTGTCCTTTGGCCTCCACATTAGAAATATTACTAGGACTGCTTTCTTCCACCTGCAAAATATAGCGAAGATTTGTCCCATCCTGTCTATGGCTGATGCTGAGACCCTGATCCATGTGTTCATCTCTTCGAGATTGGACTACTGCAATATTCTATTTTCTGGTTTACCGCAGTCCAGCATTAGGGGTCTCCAACTGGTTCAAAATGCTGCAGCCAGACTTTTGACACGAAGCAGAAAGTTCGACCACATTACACCCATTTTGGCGTCTCTTCACTGGCTTCCTGTCCCAGTGAGATCAGATTTTAAGTTTCTGCTACTAACCTATAAAATTATTCATGGACTGGCACCCTCCTACCTAGCTGACCTAATTAAACCTTATGTACCGGCCCGGGCTTTATGTTCTCAGGGTGCAGGACTACTTTGTGTCCCTAGGGTGAATAAGAAGTCTGCGGGTCACAGAGCTTTCTCTTATCATGCCCCTGTTCTGTGGAATGATCTCCCTGCATCAATAAAACAGTCAGATTCTGTGGAGACTTTCAAGTCCAGACTTAAGACACACTTATTTTCCCTTTCATATGGCTAGCATACTGGTACAGTTTTGTTTTACACTTTTTACTCTTTTAATTCATGTTATTAGTAATTGGAGCGGGCTGCGGCCTGGGTTTCTGGGGATTCTGGGTCTTTTAGTGAATCTTAGGGCTAGTGGCCGGCGATCACCTTAGTATTTCTCTGTTTTTCTTGTTGTTTAATGCTGGCAAATTATACAGTATTTTTTTGTCTTTCTGATGCCTGATTCTGTTTTTTCTCTGTTTAAGGTGCAGCTCCATCCAGAGATGGGAGTTGTATTTGTGTTGGCGATCCTCCTGTCTTGTGCACCAACAGCATTTCTTGTATATTCATCCGTGAATTGTTCTGTGAATTGTTTCTGTAATTTATGTCTGTATCATGGCCCAAGTCACCCCTTTGAGTCTGGTCTGCTTGAGGTTTCTTCCTCAGAGGGAGTTTTTTCTTACCACTGTTGCTCTGGGGGTTGGTAAGGTTAGACCTTACTTGTGTGAAGCGCCTTAAGGCAACTCTGTTGTGATTTGGCGCTATATAAATGAAAATAAATTGAAAACTGAAATTGAAATAGCAGCTAACAAGACAATTAGCTTACCGAGATGACTCTCACTTGGTCAGAACCAGCCACAATGTGTTTCCTTCTCAGATGCTCCTGTACCGCCTTTGTAGAGCCGTGGAAGGCAAGTTCTGCCTTGCAGAACTGCATTACATTCAGTTACATGCATTAATGACACCCTTACTCGACTGTCTGTGTGACGTCAGGGCTTGGTTGTCACAAAATGTTTTGAACCTTAATGAGGGCAAGACAGGTTATGTTGTTTGGAAGTACCCTCGTTGATTTGGGACCTCTTAAGGATTTTGTACGTCCCAAGGTCACCAGCCTTGGCGTCACGATAGACAGCGATTTTAAATTTGATAAACAAATCAATGGTGTTTTGAAATCATGCTTTTATCATCTTCGTCTTTTATCAAAGGTAAAACCGTTTTTATCTTTCAACCTTTTTGAACAAGTTGTGCACTCTTTTATTTCAAGTCGTCTGGACTACTGTAACGCACTTTATTTCGGCATTAGCCAACGAGCTCTTTCCCGTTTGCAGTTAGTCCAGAACGCTGCAGCGTGACTTTTAACAGGAGCCTGGAAGCGTGATCACATAACCCCAATTCTTGCATCTTTGCACTGGCTTCCTATTAATTTTAGAATTGATTTTAAGATTTTATTGTTTGTTTTTAAAGCTTTGAATGGAATGGCCCCTCAATACATCACTGACCTCCTACAAATTTACTCTCCGGCGTGTGCTCTGAGGTCTGATGGCAATTTCCAGCTTGTGGTACCCAAGACGAGACTTAAAACCAGGGGGGACAGGGCTTTCTCTGTGGCTGTCCCCAGACTTTGGAAGGCTCTGCCCCTCCATGTCTGAACAGCCCCCACGGTGGAGTGTTTTAAGTCTCGTCTGAAGACCCACTTTTATTCTCTGGTTTTTAACACTGAGTGAATTGTGTGGTCCTCTGTTTTATTGGTTTTGTTTTTATTTTGGTAGATTTTATTGGTTTTATTTTTTGTATGTTGTATGTATTTATTTATCTTGCACATTTTAGTTAATTTTATCGTTAATTTTCTTATTTTTAATTTTTGACTACTGGGGTTTTATCTGTCATGATTCTATTGTATGTGCAGCACTTTGGAACATTTTTGTTGTTAAATGTGCTATATATGTTGGGAAAATGTCAGTACACGGACCCACAACAGGGGGCGCAAATGAACGGACAATGGAGAAAGTCAAATAACAAGGCTTTACTGTTGTGAACGTGCACAACGAATACAACCAATCATGGAAATGGACAACAGTCAATTCACAAAAGTGTCGTGTGGGCAGGCTCGAAGATAGGAGACGCCTCTCCAAGGTAAAACCGGAACCACACGGCTTCCTCCGCCACAGGACCCCGGGAATACTGGAGCCGCCAAGTCCCGAACTCCCAGGTGGCCACTGCCTCCGCGTGTCGGACCTGGTACTGCTGGCGAGGAACAAAGAACAGTTAGATGGGGGCGCGTTTGCACCCAAGACTCCGAACAGCAGGGAAGTTACCTCCACCTCTCGTTGGAACAGTAATCCACAATCTAAGCACTAATCCAAAAGGATACACTCCGTCAGCTTTGATACGTTACCTTTCAGGTAGAAACGATATCTCGGCAATGAGGTGGAGATGCTGTCCTGCTGATATACCCCACTGATGATTGCTGTCAGCTGTCTCAGGTGATGGGTGACAGCTGTCACCTTGGCTGCTCCTGTGAGGCGGCGGCGCCATCTGGTGCCTGGAGCCCGCACTCCAGGCAGGGCGCCCACTGGTGGTGGTGGGCCAGCAGTACCTCCTCTTCAGCGGCCCACACAACAATATAAATAAAGTGGATTGGATTGGATTAATAATTAATTCGGTTAAAACGCCCCAAACTTTTGAGCTTCACTGCATAACTTTTCCGGTAACATCACGGCTGACCCGGATTACCACGACTGCGCATGTGTGTCAAGAACATAAAGGCAACAGAAGACACAGCAGCAGTTTTGAGAGAAAAACAAAGCTTAAAATAAAAAAATAAAAAATAAAGGATTATGTGGATTATTAAATTGGTCGCAGACTATTTTGATAGTTGACGTAATCATGACTAGTTGACTAATCATGGCAGCCCTACACCTGACATGCACGTTTTTCTTATGTATCTGCTGTAACCACCAGATTAGAGAGATGATAGTAAGGATGTGAATGCACTGATTCAGTGAGTTCACGGGCAATTATGATGATGATACGTTCTCCCGAGTTGAGAGGATTATCTGGAGCAGGTGTGGCACCTGTGATGGACTTCTGCTGTGCCCCGATGTTGTCCATACTTCATGAGGTGTTTACACTGTGCTCTGAACAGTAACTCTGCTGAAACTCGTGTGAGTCACGGCCTGCGTGATTCACAACTGTGAAACGGCGAATGTTCCTTCTTCAAATTTAATCCTCTAGCAGCATTCTCACAAGAACTTACAAATATATCTTTTCATCATAAAGCATGGGTTAAAGCAAAAAATTTTGATCTTACTGAAATTTTTTCCTGGCAAAAATCAATGCCAGCAATTCCCTAAAATGTGGTGTAGTGGGGTCACACACTGTTTTCTTTCTCAATAAATACAATAAACACATTATAAAGTATACAAAACTATTCTAAACAGCCTCTAAGGAGAGACAGTCGATTAATCGGTTGATTATTTTTTCAATTAATTGTTTTTTATTTTTTGTTTTTTTACTTACATGTGACTTTTGCCATTATTTCTTGAAGTGAGTTATTATTAAAAGGCCTTTGTCACGCAACATCAACGTTTGACCTTGTAATAAAGTTATGATGTTATATTCTCGTCAAAAACATACCTGGAGTAGTGTTTTGTTTTATTTTGCACATACATACATCACCGACACACCACAGAGAGATTTCCATCAGGTTTCATCTGATTATGAGCATTTTTAGATGCCTACAGAAACTATCTCAACCACTGACAACATATTACAGCAAGAGTCCACAAAAGTATTTTAAAGGCCTGACTAAAGTGTAATATGTGATCTTTAATAAGCTATTTTCATGAAAAGATACAAATGTGCAGTTTACTGCATTTTATTTTTTTCTTGTGTAAAAGCACAGCTTAGATGTGGTTTGACCGAAACAAATTGTCATTAAACCTAAATAAAACAGGGATGAAGTGGAGGTGCAAGAGTCACTAGGTGTTCACAAGAAACAGTTATTTCTATATTTATTTATTTATGTTCATTGTTAGTTGGTTTAATCTTTTCTGTTTTGTTTTGCTAACTGTGTGCGTGTGTGTGTGTGACCTGCGCAGCGGGGGTGTCACGCCGGATGGTCTTTTATAACATAGTAGAGAAGCTTGAATCTTTGGTTGAAGCTTGAATGTTTTATTACACCCGATTTCCTGATGACGGGGTCGTTCGCTGGGCTTGTTTGAAGACGGAAAAACAAAACTTATTCTTAGTCACGATAGATGCAGTTTCTTTTCAATCAATCAATCAATCAATTTTTTTATATAGCGCCAAATCACAACAAACAGTTGCCCCAAGGCGCTTTATATTGTAAGGCAAGGCCATACAATAATTATGTAAAACCCCAACGGTCAAAACGACCCCCTGTGAGCAAGCACTTGGCTACAGTGGGAAGGAAAAACTCCCTTTTAACAGGAAGAAACCTCCAGCAGAACCAGGCTCAGGGAGGGGCAGTCTTCTGCTGGGACTGGTTGGGGCTGAGAGATAGAACCAGGAAAAAGACATGCTGTGGAGGGGAGCAGAGATCGATCACTAATGATTAAATGCAGAGTGGTGCATACAGAGCAAAAAGAGAAAGAAACAGTGCATCATGGGAACCCCCCAGCAGTCTACGTCTATAGCAGCATAACTAAGGGACGGTTCAGGGTCACCTGATCCAGCCCTAACTATAAGCTTTAGCAAAAAGGAAAGTTTTAAGCCTAATCTTAAAAGTAGAGAGGGTGTCTGTCTCCCTGATCTGAATTGGGAGCTGGTTCCACAGGAGAGGAGCCTGAAAGCTGAAGGCTCTGCCTCCCATTCTACTCTTACAAACCCTAGGAACTACAAGTAAGCCTGCAGTCTGAGAGCGAAGCGCTCTATTGGGGTGATATGGTACTATGAGGTCCCTAAGATAAGATGGGACCTGATTATTCAAAACCTTATAAGTAAGAAGAAGAATTTTAAAGCAAGTTTGCATTTTTTATTATTTTCATTTTTAGTAAAGTCAACTTATTCTATTTTACAGTGTAAGGCATGTAGAAATACCCTAAACAGCGAATAATCCGCAGTAAAAATTGTACGTGTTTTTAAAAACCGCTTGTAATTATGAACAAACTAGTTTAGCTAACAACTGCTACAGAAAGGTGAACATTTATTAAAATGAATCTGAAATACACGAGTTGACCAACATCACGAGGGTAAGAGTTCTAATGTTAAAACTCACTGTTGTTACTCCGCTGTTTTATGATTTGTAAAAAGCTGCACCAGGCACTTGAAAATTGCACATTTCCGACCAATTCTGTCAAAAAAACATTAACAGCCTGTGAGCCGACACACTGCTGTCAGTGTGACAAGAGGAAAGTGTGTCATGTAGAATCTGTGCATTTGTTCAGAGCGTATAATTATAAATCTAAAGTCGTTTTAACGTGGATAAAGATTTAAATGGAGTTGTTTTGCAGAAGTTCCACTGAAAACACACAGAAGCTGTAATTTTTACAATTCACACGCCGTATCTTTGATAGAAACAGTCGGGGGTCATTTATTGAGAAATTTTACTGGCGGAGGGTTTTACGCTTTAAACGCTTATTTGGTTGTGAAAAGCTCCACAAAAACTTCTACTTTTCGAGCTGATTCTGACTGTTTGCATAAATTTTTGGCTGATTGGGGAAACGTCTGACATTATATAGCCAATATGTTTTTTTTTTCTTACATTATGGACCTTTAAAAACTTTAGTCATATTACTAAATCATTGTTTTTCTTTTTTTCTTACCTCATGAAGGCGACTCTCTCTCCGGCTCCCCGTGTCGTCTAATAACCCTCTGGGCTTAATTTGTCTTCTTCTTCTTCTCGTTAAACCAGAATAAACTTTTTATGCATCGCAATTATTCTCTCTCAAAAACATTCATTAATACCAGTCCAAAATATCCTCGAACCTCCGGGCATCTTGCAGGAGCGACGGTCACGTCTCGCCACAAACTGAAAGAAAAGATGCGACTTATTAAATATTTAGCCTACACTTTAAAAAAAAAAAATGTCATGATGTGATTTTTTCTTCTTACCGTGTAACACGAGTCCGTCCCCGCGGCGCCCTGTTGACGGTTCGACAGACCTCCGTCGGTTAGAACACACCAGCTCCGCGTTATTAACCTGTATTTTTAATATAAATGAGATTTCAGAGGGTTTACTATCTCTGCTGCTGTGTCTGGGGGAAAAAAAACTTGATTAAACAGCGTTAAATAAACTCCTAACAGAATATCCACAAACTGTAACACAGACCATACTTATTAATGAAATATTTACACTTTAAAAAGTTATGAGCTGATTTTCTTACGTCATAAAGGAGAGTCTGTCCCTGGTGCGTCATGTCGTCTAAATGATCCTCTGGGCTTAATTTGTCAGGCTGAATTCTTCTGCTCCATCAGAATAAACTTTTCTCACCGTGGGGCTCTATATCTAACAAAAAACATCATTTAAAAATGTTTTTACCGCCGAGGATCTTTAAAAAAAAAAAAAACAAAAAAAAAAACAGAAGCATTTCTATCAAAAGATTACTTAAATCACTTGCCGTGAAAGACTTTCGCACTCTGAAGAAAAAGAAAACTTCATTCCGAGAGAATGAACGTCTGCTCCGGTCAGCGGCTGGAATGAAGGAAAAACACTGCAGCAGGAGGCGGGACAGGAAAACTGGACCAGCCTCCAAAACAAGCTCATTACCCACAGGTATCAGGTTTTATGGTGGACCCAAAAAACACACGTAATCATCGATCAGGGGATTTAGCCTGACACCTCGGACCCAGGGACACAGCAGGACCTCATAAAAATATTGCTTCAAACGGGATCTGTGACGCTGGCCCGGTTTGTCAAAAGAGGTGCGACCTTTTGCGCTAAACACCCCAAATACACACACACACACACACACACACACACTTTTAAGATGCAAATATCCCCAGACCCGCGCGTGTAGTGGTCCCATACTATGAACAAAAATGGATGGATAGCAAAGTCATGATGGATAATACAGAAATAGTGGACCTTTTAATAGTTGCACTAAAAGAATAAAACGCTACTCACAGGAGAATTAGTTTTCCCAGCTTCAGCCTGTCTTATTCCAGACATGTCAGAAACCACATGAACAAAACATCTACATATCTTTAACACCAAAGAGATTTAAATATATCCGTACATACATATGTACATACTCATATTTTTTCCCATTTCTATTTCCATGTTTCCTTTTTGTGAATATTTACAAATAAAATAAAGGTCACTGCGTGTATTAAATATATATTAGCGCCACCGGGGTGTCGTACCAAGATGTGCTGTCTTTATACACCGAAAATACTATCGCAAACGATGATTTGGTTTCTGATTTTGTGAAAAGATATCGTAATTGCCTTAAGAAAAGGGGCAATACCTCCTGTATCCAGCTACCAGGACCTTCGCACACTTTTAAATGCTGTGACAGCTTGTGTTAACCTTTGATCCTAATTTTATTTTTTAATGTTTTTTCACGTGAAAATGTAACCCCCGTCTTAGGACAACCTCCCGATCATACCTTTTAAAGTTTTATCACGTTTGCACGCTTTAAAACATTGTTATTAAGTACAGAAAGAAGTGTTAATCTTTGATCCTAAATTTTTTTTATGTTTTTTTTTTTTGTTTTTTTTTCACCTGAAAACGGGTTGGATGTGTGAGAGGGGCCTCCCAATCATACCTTTAAAGTTTTATCGTGTTTGGATCATTTAAAACATCGTTATTAAGTGCAGGAAGAAGCGTTGACCTTTGACCTTGAATTTTTTATGTGCATTTTTTGTGAAAAAATGCTTCGGGTGTGTTGAGAACGCTCTCCCGATCATACCTTTAAAGTTTTACCGCATTTGCATGCGTTTAAAAATTGTCATCGCTCGTGTTAATCTTTGATCCTAAAATTTTTTAATGTTTTTTTTTTTGCCTGAAAACGGACCGGATGTGTTGAGAGCGGCCTCCCGATCATACCTTTAAAGTTTTATCACGTATGCACGTGTTTAAATATTGTCCCTCACATAAAACATGTTCAAGCTAAAGTATCTAAAAATATTTCTAGTACCCTCAACAAAGCAAAAATATTTATTGAATTACAAAGCTCTACATATTTTATATCATTCACTTGTTTCGCCATATCTGAATTACTGCGTGGAAGTTTGAGGCAACATTTACAAATCCTCACTTCGACCATTACCTTTATGATACCTTGTCAGTATTCATGACAGCCGATTAAACAGTGTCTTTACTATAACCTTGATTAGCAATTTTAATGTGTATTCTTTATTCTATACAACATATAGCCTATTGAAATGATGTAGTTAACTAAGGTGCAGCAATACAAATTCTATGGAAAAGAAGAGACTTACATGATTAATTATAACATTTATTAAAATAAGGGATTACTTTCATCAATCAGCAACTCCGTCACTACATAAACAGAAAGTTCACCCCTTAAAAGTCAAAATTTAAACACTGCTGACAAGACGAGCGGGGGGTAGAGTGTTCTTAGTCACCTATATGAAATTCCACTCAAGATCCATCAGGTTCTTGAGCAGTGTGGCTACCTGGGGATTCACCGTGGCTGACTTTTTTTGAACAAGTCTACCTGTCCTTTTGGAAGTGGTCGTGCCGCGGCAGGTCTTTGTCACCCTTTCAGGATTGATCCAATGTATCACCTGAAAAAAGGTAGTCCGAGATCGGAGGTTGGACATAAATAAAATCTCCTATATAGAGCACGGCTGGGTAATAAAATCAGACCTATGTTTAACCAGATACATTGATGAGATGGCTATTGGTGCATTCCAAACATATGGACATACAGGATTGTTGATAAACAATCACTAGTAATTTGGACAGGATCTTCAGCATCTTCTTTGTCTTTCAGCTGTTCCCGTTAGGGGTCGCCACAGCAGATCAATCGTTTCCATCTCACCCTGTCCTCTGTATCTTCCTCTGTCACACCAACCACCTGCATGTCCTCCCTCAGCACATCCATGAACCTCCTCTCTGCCCTCCCTCGATATCTTTTCACAAAATCAGAAACCAGATCATCGTTTGCGATAGTATTCTCGGTGTATAAAGACAGCACATCTTGGTACGACACCCCGGTGGCGCTGATATATATTTAATACACGCAATGACCTTTATTTTATTTGTAAATATTCACAAAAAGGAAACATGGAAATAGAAATGGGAAAAAATATGAGTATGTACGGATATATTTAAATCTCTTTGGTGTTAAAGATATGTAGATGTTTTGTTCATGTGGTTTCTGACATGTCTGGAATAAGACAGGCTGAAGCTGGGAAAACTAATTCTCCTGTAAGTAGCATTTTATTCTTTTAGTGCAACTATTAAAAGGTCCACTATTTCTGTATTATCCGTCATGACTTTGCTATCCATCCACTTTTGTTCATAATATGGGACCACTACACGCGCGGGTCTGGGGATATTTGCGTCTTAAAAGTGTGTGCCTGTGTGTGTATTTGGGGTGTTTAGCGCAAAAGGTCGCACCTCTTTTGACAAACCGGGCCAGCGTCACAGATCCCGTTTGAAGCAATATTTTTATGAGGTCCTGCTGTGTCCCTCGGTCCGAGGTGTCAGGCTAAATCCCCTGAACGATGATTACGTGTGTTTTTTGGGTCCACCATAAAACCTGATACCTGTGGGTAATGAGCTTGTTTTGGAGGCTGGTCCAGTTTTCTGTCCCGCCTCCTGCTGCAGTGTTTTTCCTTCATTCCAGCCGCTGACCGGAGCAGACGTTCATTCTCTCGGAGTGAAGTTTTCTTTTTCTTCAGAGTGCGAAAGTCTTTCACGGCAAGTGATTTAAGTAATCTTTTGATAGAAATGCTTCTGTTTTTTTTTTGTTTTTTTTTTAAAGATCCTCGGTGGTAAACATTTTTTAAATGATGTTTTTTTGTTAGATATAGAGCCCCACGGTGAGAAAAGTTTATTCTGATGGAGCAGAAGAATTCAGCCTGACAAATTAACCCCCGAGGATCATTTAGACGACACGACGCGCCAGGGACAGACTCTCCTTTATGACGTAAGAAAATCAGCTCATAACTTTTTAAAGTGTAAATATTTCATTAATAAGTATGGTCTGTGTTACAGTTTGTGGATATTCTGTTAGGAGTTTATTTAACGCTGTTTAATCAAGTTTTTTTTTCCCCCAGACACAGCAGCAGAGATAGTAAACCCTCTGAAATCTCATTTATATTAAAAATACAGGTTAATAACGCGGAGCTGGTGTGTTCTAACCGACGGAGGTCTGTCGAACCGTCAACAGGGCGCCGCGGGGACGGACTCGTGTTACACGGTAAGAAGAAAAAATCACATCATGACGTTTTTTTTTTTTTTAAAGTGTAGGCTAAATATTTAATAAGTCGCATCTTTTCTTTCAGTTTGTGGCGAGACGTGACCGTCGCTCCTGCAAGATGCCCGGAGGTTCGAGGATATTTTGGACTGGTATTAATGAATGTTTTTGAGAGAGAATAATTGCGATGCATAAAAAGTTTATTCTGGTTTAACGAGAAGAAGAAGAAGACAAATTAAGCCCAGAGGGTTATTAGACGACACTGAGAGCCGGAGAGAGAGTCGCCTTCATGAGGTAAGAAAAAAAGAAAAACAATGATTTAGTAATATGACTAAAGTTTTTAAAGGTCCATAATGTAAGAAAAAAAAAAACATATTGGCTATATAATGTCAGACGTTTCCCAATCAGCCAAAAATTTATGCAAACAGTCAGCATCAGCTCGAAAAGTAGAAGTTTTTGTGGAGCTTTTCACAACCAAATAAGCGTTTAAAGCGTAAAACCCTCCGCCAGTAAAATTTCTCAATAAATGACCCCCGACTGTTTCTATCAAAGATACGGCGTGTGAATTGTAAAAATTACAGCTTCTGTGTGTTTTCAGTGGAACTTCTGCAAAACAACCACATTTAAATCTTTATCCACGTTAAAACGACTTGAGATTTATAATTATACGCTCTGAACAAATGCACAGATTCTACATGACACACTTTCCTCTTGTCACACTGACAGCAGTGTGTCGGCTCACAGGCTGTTAATGTTTTTTTGACAGAATTGGTCGGAAATGTGCAATTTTCAAGTGCCTGGTGCAGCTTTTTACAAATCATAAAACAGCGGAGTAACAACAGTGAGTTTTAACATTAGAACTCTTACCCTCCTGATGTTGGTCAACTCGTGTATTTCAGATTCATTTTAATAAATGTTCACCTTTCTGTAGCAGTTGTTAGCTAAACTAGTTTGTTCATAATTACAAGCGGTTTTTAAAAACACGTTGTACAATTTTTACTGCGGATTATTCGCTGTTTAGGGTATTTCTACATGCCTTACACTGTAAAATATAATAAGTTGACTTTACTCAAAATGAAAATAATAAAAAAATGCAAACTTGCTGCCTTACAAAGTAATTTATGTTGTCTTGAAGCAGATTTGATTACCTTAATTATTGCGAGTGTGCAGTACTCAAATAAACTTAAAATCTAGATTACAGTAACTTGTTTATTTTGCTGTACTGAAAAAAATAAATTACAGTAATGTATTTACTGTGAACATCCAGCAAGTGACGGCTTAATTCTCAAAATAGTTTTGTTCATTCATTATATTCAGGTCAACTTAATTTTCTTGAAGCTACAGCTTGAAAACTGAGTCTGGTTAACTTAATTCGTTTGTATGTTAGGATGCATTTACAGTGTACAGAGAGAGTGCGGCTCAAACCAAAGTCAAATTCCATGTATTCTGTGGATACTTGGCCATTAAAAGCTGTTCTGATTCAGATTCTGATAAACCAGAAAATGCTGATGAACCCTGTTTTATTTGAAACTTCAAAGTTGTTGCTTCAGTTCTCCGTCATTCAGTTATCTGTGATTTTCAGGGAACACTTGACATAAAATGCTGACGGCTGATTTTCATATTAAAAGAATAGATGTCTCCCTTTTGGAAAGCCTCCCAAGAAATGTGATCAGAGAATCTTGATGTCTTCAGGGTGTATTAAAAACTAACCAGGAGAAAGCTGCTTTCAAGAACAGTTTCAGTTATTTTTTGACCCACTTCAGATGTTTCTTGGTCAGAATGAGGTGGTAAAGCAGGAACTTGCAGCAATACAAGTAAGCAAAGAAAATGTTTAGATTTAGGACTTAACATCCAAGCTGCTGGCATGTGAACGTTACCGTAAAGTGTTGAGATAAGATAAGGATTTGATGTTTGAATCCCAAAATGTGTAAAATATAATAAGTTGACTTTACAAAAAAAATATGTGAACTTGTTGCCTTAAAAAAGTGGCTTTGAGCAGACTCGCCATAGGGGAGTTGAGTTTATTATACGCAGCTGGAGACACAATAATCATCTATCAGCTAATTTACCGCGACAGCCTGATGGTTACCCTTTAATAAACATGGACGTATGCTTTTTTCTTCATGTAAGTGGACCAAATTTGTGTTTAATAACCATGAACAATTGCTTTTTTTCTCTGTGTGTGACTTTAATGAATGTAATAAACCACATATTCTAAACCTTATACAGCCTGTGTTCTTTCCTATAATATTGTTGAAAAGGGTAAATTGCTTTTCAAACGAGGTTTTTGTGAAAAACACTTACTGGCACCTTTTGCTCTAAAAATACCATCTGGCCTGACACCCAGCCACCCTGCCGGGAGTGACGGAGAAGAAACTCGGGCGGCATCTCCGATCAGCGGGTGTCCCGCAGTCCCTGATCAACCGGGTAATATCTTAAAAGAAACTGCATCTATCGTGACTAAGAATAAGCTTTGTTTTTCCGTCTTCAAACAAGCCCAGCGAACGACCCCGTCATCAGGAAATCGGGTGTAATAAAACATTCAAGCTTCAACCAAAGATTCAAGCTTCTCTACTATGTTATAAAAGAACATCCGGCGTGACACCCCCGCTGCGCAGGTCACACACACACACGCACACAGCTAGCGTCTGCAACAGGTATTACAGCCGTGGGGTCATGTTTCCGTGAGGAGCTCTATGCGTGGGTATTGAACGTCTTGCTGCAAAGACTTACAGCCGTTACAGCCGAGAGACGGTTATTTTTAACCCTTCTTTAATTTAAGAATTAAAAAACAGAAAAGGAGACGCATTAATTTAAGAATTAAAAAATATTAAAGGGGTATTAAAATATTCATGTTTAATCACTAAATTGAAGAAAACCTCCCATAATTGTGCAAAAGATACGGGTATTTTTTAATCCTTCTTTAATTGAGGCATTAAAAACCATAAAAGGATGCGCTTTAATTTAAGAATTAAAAAATATTAAAGGGGTATTAAATATTAGACACTGATTTATGTTTAATTATTTCAGAATTAGTTAATTCTTTAATACATTAAAAAAGATCTAGGTATTTTTTTAATCATTCTTTAATTCATGAAATAAAAGGACATTAAAATATTAGACCCGGGTGGGAGGGGAGGTAGGGCTTGGAGGCGGAGCTTGGGGCGGGGTTAGGGGGAGGTGCTGGGGCGGGGTTAGGGGTGGAGCTTGGGGGCAGGGTTAGGGGAAGAGATAGGGGCGGAGCTTGGGGCGGGGCTAGGGGAGAAGCCAGGGGCGGGGCTTGGAGGCGGGACTAGGGGAGGGGTTAGGGGCATGGTCAGGGGCGGGATATATTGACGTAGTCGATTCTGATTGGCTGTGACGTCATAGGGGGCGGGGCTTAGTGACGCAGTCGATTCTGATTGGCTGACAGGGCCATAAATCAGTTTCTGACATAAGGTCTCAGTTTTCTCTCTATAAACTGATTGAAATGTATACCACAATTAAAAGCAATAAGCTTCTATTTGTTTGTGGAGACTTCAAAATAGATACGAGTACAGTGGTCCCTCGTTTATCGCGGGAGTTACGTTCTAAAAATAGCCCGCGATAGGTG
Organism: Thalassophryne amazonica; assembly: GCF_902500255.1. Lineage (NCBI taxonomy): Eukaryota > Metazoa > Chordata > Actinopteri > Batrachoidiformes > Batrachoididae > Thalassophryne > Thalassophryne amazonica. The sequence goes on along the minus strand of NW_022986247.1, from coordinate 67,093 downwards.
AATTCCGCCAAGTAGTCAGCGTTATTTTTTTACAATTATTATAGATGTTTTAAGGCTGTAAAACCCCTCACTACACACATTTTCTCACTTTTCTCTCCTGTGTAAACACTCTCAAAGTTCAAACCTTAGTAGAAAAATAAGTCCAGTATTATAGAATGAAACCAAAGATCAAAACCTGTTTTCAGGCCCAAACATTTGTTTGAGAAATAAAAATAGAACGTTTTCCTATAAATAATTATGATGGCTTTTAAAACTAACACATTTAATTTTAACGATCAATCTACGAGGTTGGACACATAAGAAATTATTAATAGTAACTGACCAGTATTTCACAGTTCCTCTGATCGCGCCTCTTCGTCGTGCGGCGTCTTTTTCCATCTCGGTGCAGGTGTCTTTTTCCGAGTGATATGGGTAGTTGTTGGCACTCTTTTTTTCTTCTGAGCGAGAAGATTCTTATAAACAGACACACGCAGAACACAATGCGCGTGCTTTTTCTTCGCTGCTGGAGCGCTCTGCATCAAAACAGCGAGTGTAGTCTCTGGACCTTTTGCCAGATTTTGGCTGCAACTAAGCACAGCAGACAGTTAAAAAAAAGAAGCAGCATGCAAAATTGCACTAAAAAAAATCCGCGAAACAGCGAGACCGCGAAAGGTGAACCGCGATATTTGTATTTTAAATCCACAAAGTCAATCACAAATAATGGAATTTATAAAATCTGTGTTTTGTATGGGACTGCATACAATAATTACATATCCAAGAAGGATAACTACAAACACAACAACATTTATTGATAATATATTAAGGAGCGTTAGGGAACTTAATGGGGGGATTACTTCTTAGTGATGTCAGTGATCATTTGCCGTTTTTTTTTTAATTCATCAGTCGATAAAAGTGTTCATCATGAAACTAGTAATTCAATAAGGAAAAATAACTGATGCAGCTATTGAAAATCTTAGAACGGACTTAATGCATCAAAACTGGTATGACATTTATATTGACGACATAGACAAATCATATGAATCATTCATCTCTATTATTTCCAGTTTATATGATAAACACTGCCCATTTGTGCTTAAAGTTGGTAACAAACGAAATGTAGATAATCCATGGATCAAAAAGGGGCTACAGAATGCATGCAAAAAGAAAAATTTATTGTATAAGCAATTGATAAAATTTAGAACTAAGAATGCCGAAAGTAAATATGATATACAAAAACAAATTAACTAACAGTATGAGATCTTGTAAGAAGCAGTATTATAGTAATTTATTAGAAAAAAAAAAAACAATATTAAAGGCACTTGGAAGCTTTTAAATGAAATCATCAAAAAGAAAAAAGTTCTTAAAGATTATCCAGCTAATTTTTACACAACTACAGACACAATCATTAAGGAAAATAAACCTATAGCTGACCACTTCAATGATTATTTTGTTAATGTGGGTACAAATTTAGCTAATTTAATTGTATCCCCCTAAAATGTGTTCCTTGGATAACAGCAAAACAATCAATACAATTTTGGATTCAATGTTTATTAAAGAAATAGATGAAACAGAAACAATTGACATAGTTCATAAATCATCTACAATTTTGACTTGTTTTTGATAAAGGAGATTATTGACTGTATCATTAAACCATTAACATATTTGTAATTTGTCATTAATGACTGGGACATTTCCTTCTAAAATGAAAAAGCTAAAGTGATTCCTCTGTTCAAATCTGGTGACAAACATGTCTTTTCAAACTAAAGGCCAATCTCACTGTTACCACAATTTTCAAAAAGGTATTTGCAAAGAGGCTAAATGATTTTATAGCTAAACATCATATACTCAGTGAAAAGCAGTGTGGATTCAGAAAGAATATAACTACCTCTTTGGCTTTAATTGACTTTGATGAAAGAATAACAAATGCAACTGAGAATCAGCAGCACACAGTAGGAGTTTTCTTTGATTTACAGAAAGCTTTTGATACCATAGACCATACCTTACTACTGGATAAACTGCAGAAGTATGGTATCAGGGGACTGGCTCATGCCTGGAAAACAGGTATCAGTGAGTCCATATTGGGGGGATAAACTCAGAATTTTTGAAGATTACATGTGGTGTGCCTCAAGGTTCAGTCCTTGGTCCACTGCTGTTTGTTTTATATATTAATGATATATGTTTGATTTCTAAGTGCCTGAGTTGTATTTTATTTGCTGATGATATGACTGTGTTCTGTAGTGGGGATCATTTGGGACAGCTTTTGGACACGGTGGAGAAGGAATTGCTGAAACTTAATCAATGGTTTGATTTAAATAAATTATCACTTCATCTTGGTAAAACAAAGTGTATTATATTTGGGGAAAAAAAGCCCAGGAATTTAAGTAGAAATTTATTATTACATGATGCTGAAATTGAAATTGTAACTGAAACAAAATTTCTTGGAGTTATCATTGATGATAAATTAAGCTGGAAAACACACAAATGATGTCAAATCCAAAATGTCAAAAGCCATTTCAATCCTGTATAAAGCCCAAGATTTCCTCTCTCACTATTCTCTAATCACTTTATATTATTCATTAATAGCTCCATATAGCAGGGGTGGTGGCCAAGTGGTTAATGCGCTTGGTTTCAGTGCAGAAGGTTCCGGGTTCAAATCCCACCCCTGCCACATTTCTCCATGTAATGTGAAGTTGCGTCAGGAAGGGCATCCGGCATAAAACTTGTGCCAATTCAAGATGTAGATCCACCTTGGATTTGCTGTGGTGACTCCGAGTGCAAACAAGGGAGCAGCCGAAGGGACTTACATATGACATATTGTATTGAGGTTTGGGGAAAAACTTATAAAACAAACACTAATTTAATATTTTATTGCAAAAGAAAGCCATAAGAATTATCAGTATTAAACCTTACCGTGAGCCAACAAACACACTATTTTTTTGTTTAAATATTCTGAAATTCAAGGACTTAGTTGATTATGTCACAATACAAATCATGTTGTTGTTGCTCATTCGGCTGCTCACAGTTTTTGTTTGGGGTTGCCACAGCAGATACAGCCCGATCCGCATTGGGAATTAACATAAGTTTGACACCAGCTGCTGTGTACAATACAAACCATGTATAAAGCAAAAAACAAACTTCTACCCCAACATGTCCAAGATCTGTTTAAAATGGACTCCAGTTATAGTTTAATGCTGTGTTCACACCGGGCGCGACGTGAGCGACAGCAGCGACAGGTTGCCATGTAATCCCTATGGAACGACGCGTTTTGGCGCCAAGTCATGCAGCGCGACGTGATGGACGCGAATGAAGCGATTTTGAGTGATTGGCGCATTTGTGGCCCGATATTGCGTCTGAACTTTTTCGTCTCGTCGCGCTGCGATGACCAATCAGGGACTGAATATGTAGTGACGTGGAGATGTCTGGAGTGTGACTGAAGATGTGAACATGTCCTGTATCCGGTAGCAGCCTGTGAGCAGGACTTATGTCTCTTTTGTCCTTTATGTCACAATTATGACAGAGTTTTTGGAGTGAGCAGCAGCCCCACAGCAGCGGGGAGCGGAGTTTCTTTTTCTTTTTATCTTACGTGCGCGCGCGAGTGAATTGTCCATGGAGATTATTTTACTTATTAACTACACAGATGTATAATAAAGCAAATGATGACTGGTTTCTAAACACAATTATGACAGAGTTTTTGGAGTGAGCAGCAGCCCCACAGCAGCGGGGAGCGGAGTTTCTTTTTCTTTTTATCTTACGTGCGCGCGCGAGTGAATCGTCCATGGAGATTATTTTACTTATTAACTACACAGATGTATAATAAAGCAAATGATGACTGGTTTCTAAACACAATTATGACAGAGTTTTTGGGGGAAGAGCGAGCTGCAGCCCCACAGGAGGGGGAGTGGAGTTTCTTTTCTTTTTTTTTTTTTTAATTGTTTACATGTGCGCGCATGAACGGGACAGGAGGTCCTCAAACTGTGTCCCGCAGAGGCGGAAGGACCGCTAAAAGCAGCTGTCATCCAGACACAGCTCCTGCAGCAAATAGTGATACTCCCCGAATTGGGAACGTCTCATGACGTTTGTCAGCTTTCCACAACAACTCACTCCGTGTGATCAAGGTCCGTCATGTTAACCTGACTGACAACTGGAGTAGGCAAGCGGAATGGAAGCTCCTCCTATTTAATGACGCACCGGGGCAAATTTTCGCAACAAAAGCAGAGCGACACACCGGGCGATGGTGGCGCGTCCGTCGCCATGCGACCCCCGTGAATTTGTAGCTCTGATCGCGGCATAAGAGGAACATTATTATTTGATAAATTAAATACTCGAACTACTGTAAAAAAAAAAAAAAAAATCACTATGTTTCTGTAAAAGGTGTAAACGTTTGGAACATCTGTCCTGAACATATTAAATTACACCCTACTCTAGTCAGCTTTAAAAGACTGTATAAAAATAATAGAATCTCTCGTTACAGTATAGACAATTAAGTTGATTGATTTGGTATTATTTCTTTCGGATTGTGCATTATTTATTTTGTTGTGATGAGAAAATTCTGTTCATTGATTAATCTCAAAGGTCTGTACTTTGTTCCTTTTGTATTTGTTGTTATGCGTATGTAGGTGTGTGTGTGTCACTCACACACACACACACACACACACACACACACACACACACACACACACACACACACACACACACACTATATATATATATGGTAAAAGAGTGGGTGTATATATAAGCTTTTGCTTCTGTCTACACCATTTCGGCTACATGTGCTACTGTAAAATCTTTTATTTTTTTGATAAGGAGTTTTGTGTGCTGAATAAATCATTCATTCATAATGAACAGACATCGTCTAAACAGAGTACATGGCGTCTAGTTATCTTAGCCCTTAACCAATAATGTCAAATAACTAGCCCCACGCAACATTCATCCCCGATAAAACAGAAAACCCTCTGCAAATAGGCAACTCACCCTCTTCACGAATGAATTCTACTTTAAATGCTGCATTGTCGGAGTTAAAATAACTCTGATCCTCTAACGCTAATAAGACCGAAGCTAACAGCGCATTGGAGCTGCCCAAATCGATGCCTGACCTAAATAACAATACTACAACTAAAGGGAATTTACAACAAAACAGATTTGTACTGATCTCAAAAATGTAAGTAAAACAAATTATGAATATAATTTTATGCAATAAAAATAAATATGTAATAAAAATGAGCACAGTACAAAGAAGGAGGCGGGAACCAGCCGGTCTTACGTGTGTGTGAGCCAATCAGACGCTCTCAGTAAAAGAAATAGCTCATTGCCCCACACACTCCGTACAATCCGCTGAAGCGAAGCGGCGGCCATCTTGCCACTCCCAACTTATGCAGACCGTAGTGTATAGTTCAGTGGCGACGGGTCGATGAGGCGTCATGAAGCGTTTCAACACGTACTGTGTCACTGAATACTGACACCTGCTGGACCTTAAAAATCCCTACAGCCACCCGCGTTGACACTCAACTGACACTGATTTGATGGCCTACTATATACAATAATATAATACAAGTCACTGTATTTCATTTTGTATCATTTTATATCTTCATTTAAATTTAAAATATTAAATAATAATAAATAATATGAACATGTATCATGACGTGAAAATCGAAATGAACGTGTTGTGAATGAGGATGCTTGTGGACTGAGATTTTTATTTTTTATAAATTTTTATTCAAAAAAAGAAGTTGTTCCAAAGTCTTGAATTTGAGTTTGTTACGCTTGTTTGATGCAACTTCTCCAGCTTTAGAAAACACCCGCTCACAGGGCACAGAGGCTGGATAATGACAGCTGGAAGAGGTTTGGATATACTGTCTTGTGGTTGTCCCAGTATCTCAGAAGATCCTGGGACCCTCTGCCAGTAGTGGAGAGTTCAGTGATTTCAGCCCAGAGATCAGTGGGAGGAACTTGCAGCTGGTTGCCCGCAGCTCACCTCCTTTTCCGGTGCGAAGAGGAAGAGGGACTAGTGTGGTCCACTCTCTCACGAGCGCCACAAGTTTAATTTATAACAAGCTAAAAGTGGACCCTCTCCTTATGGCCGAACAACTGTCCAGTTTCTGGGTATTCTGTGTTAGTTTGCGCCCGCGGCCGACGTGCTTGATGAATTCTTGCGCAAAAAGTAGTTCTCAGATAATTGTGATATTTTCCTGTGAGATAATGAGTATATCTCATCTAAATTAATTCTAAAATTTACCAGTAATAAAGTTATACAGATAACTGAAGTATAAGAGTGGCCGAAATAAATATTTAAGAAACTTAAAGTTTATGAGCAACTTCACCTGTTATTGTTCAGCACATTGTAAACATTGACACGATGGAGTTTGATGCGGAAGAGTTCAGATATGATCTGAATGTTTTGATGACCATTTACAGTTGGTGATGAAAGACTTGGGTGTTAACTTGGTGTCAGAACAAGAAGCTGCACTGAAAGAGATCAATCTGGGACAAAGAGACACATTCTGTGTGTGAGCTATCCCACAATGCCAAAACAGGTGGTTTGCACTGATGTCACAGATTTCCCATGATCCTCTCTGATTCACTAGTGTCTGCCATCTTTGATGTACAAGGTGGTGGCCAGTGGTGGTTTTTGATACGCGCCATGCGGGCCGTTGCCCTGGGCGGCATTTATGCAGGGCGGCACTGTGGGGACGAGCACTAAAAAAAGAAAAGAAAAAGGCTGACTCTATTCGCACAGCAGCCGTGTCCATAACTCTCATTTCACTATTTGCACAGCAAGACTCTGGTGGAACTAGTATAAACAAACATACTGCATTTGAGATGTCATAACTCCTTTAATATTTGTCTGATTTTGATGATTTTTTTTTTCTTTTTTGAAGCTGAAGATGTCTTCTGTACAGTACACTAATCGATTTCATCATACATACAATGAAAAGAGCGTGGCACAGCGTCAAAGCGAAAATGTCGCACACTTCTTGCCAAACGAATAGTGGAATGTGAGTTATTTGTACGGCCACCGAAAAATGGCACAAATTTGCTGTGTCAGCACCTTCATAGTTCCCGACTTCACCACCAGGGTCTTGCCGGGCGGATAGTGGAATGAGAGTTATTCGCACAACCGCTGTGCGAATAGCCAGTAGAGGTGGGCAGATCGATCCTAATATTAATAATATCGATACCAAGGTTGGTATTGATATTGAACGATCCTTGTGTAAAAAGATCAATACTAAAGCTTTTTTCTCTCCCGCACGCACTGACTGCTGCGCACGCACATTCATCAAAGTCTACTCTGTCTGTAAGAGCAGCGCCACACTGTGTCACACAACACGGAGCAGCGCACCCTCCCCCCTCTGCTCTTTTGTTGTTGTGCCGTCACGTGGCTCAGCAGTGCCAACCAACAGCCATGAGACTCAGCCTGGCCCGCCCACTCAGTGCTCTCCTCGAGTCAGCTCAGGAGATTCTAAGTTGTGTTGAGTGATATTTTTTTAAACAAAAATGTTGATTGTGATAAATAAAGTATTTTGTTGTCACGTACAATGTTTGGTGAAATTCTATCCTACGTCTTTTGGATCCTCTGGATCTATGAAGCTTAAATATGAAAAAGTGTTGGTATCGGTATCGATATCGGAGATACTGGACCTGTATTTACTTGGTATCGGATCAATACCAAAATTCCCAGTATTGCCCACCTCTAATAGCCAGTTCCAAAAATAAATAAATAAAACATCTCCACGACAAAATGGTTTTCTTGTCACTGTGTGTAGAACATGGTGTAGAATTGGCAAATTGGCGCCCCCTCTAGGCAGCTGCTTACTGAAGCAGTGAGATGGTAAAAGAAAGAGGAGGAGCACAGAGGACAGTTCACCTCCAGGTTTCTCTAATGGAGGGACAAGCTGGGGGGGGGGAACTAAAGTCAGTTCCACTTCCACTTTCTTCCAAATAACACACATCTCATTTCTAATATTATAAATACAGGATTATTTTTCTGAACTGTGTGACATGTGCTGGAATTCAGCTTGATCCCGAGCTGGCCGCCAGGATGCAGCAGGACCCCGGGGACAGGCGCTGTCCTCCCGTCTGCTCCGCTTTGTCTCCATCCACTTAGGACACAGCACAGAACCAGAACTCTGCACATTTCTCTGCAGATCACGCAGCAAACGAGACAGCCAGTTTATGGAAAAAAAGGCATTTGAAAGCAGACAGACAGGGTGTCAGAACAGGTTTGAATCTGCCCACAAAAGTTTGCAAAAAGGACATTCTGTCTGTTTGTAAAGACAGCTTAGACCTGATGCTGTGTTCACATTACAAGCTGAAGTGACTGAATCTGACCATTTTTTGTGCCTGCAAAAATGTGTTTTTACAATAATTTTCCAGCAGCTAGTAACTTTTTATTGACTGACAAAATAATACATTTAAAATTAGGCTTATCATCATAATTAACTGGTTTATTTAATGGAGAAAAAGAATCACATTTGATTTCATTGGCATGGGGACGCCAGTAACATTTCAGTTTAGATTTTTGTTTGATCCACAGATGAAGATCAAAAATTGGGAGGAAAAAAAAAAAGGCAAAACACAACAATCAAATTTTTGTCAACCCTAAAACTTTTGCAGATTAGTTCATGCGAAGTATTTACACATTTAGCCTAATATGTAAATGTTGAGACAAATAAGCTAATTGTTCCTTCCTGAAAGTCAAATTAATAAAGTGTCTAATGTAAGACGTGTTTATTCAAACTTACAGTTCATGGATGTTTTGTTTTGGAGTAATATTGTAGCCTGCAGGCTTTTAATGTCAATTTCAGTCACAATTTCAGGGGCACTTCTAAAATATTAATAATATAATAATAAAGAAATGGCTGTTTGTGCAAAATTTTATGTTTTTTTTAGGTGGGTTTTGCTCGGACGGAGTGTCACCCTGGGAGTAATTCAGTGTAGAACCGCCACTGGCGGTGGCAACTGTTGAGCTGGGAGTTATATGTGCAGTTGACGGGTGTTTTAACAATTCTGCTCGAGTGCCAGGAGTGAGCAGAAACACAGCATGCTGTCTTTTGAAGAGCACAAGGAGCTCCTGTGTTTAGGGGAGCCACAGTCCTCGCTGCCACTGTAGCTCAGCAACTGTGTGCGAACACTGTCCCATGGCAGATCAGCCACCAGGGATGGCTTCTTACAACAGAGAAACTTCCCAAATATACTTCACCTCCAGCGTCACCTCCACTGAAAAAAGTGAAACACAGTGCACTTTATTCAAAGTACTTATTTACAATGGTCTAATGGAAAATTGTGGTTTCCAGTTTAAATCTGCTGGAATCACTTTACAAAATCATAAATATACATTGTGAGAAACTAAAAAAAATAGCTGTAACAAATTACATCAATTTTTTTAAGTTGATCCAAAGTATCATTTTTTTCAGTGTCTCTGCCGGCCTTCTTCAGCGCCTGCACCGTCAGGTTGTGCGTCACCTCACGGAGGTCGTTCCCACTGATGGACAGGATCGTGTCCCCGACCCGCAGAGCTCGGCTCTGGTCAGTGATGAGTCCCGGGAAGATCTCAGAGATGAGGATGGGCATGCGGTTCTCCTGGCCACCTTTAATACTGATCCCCGGCCCGCCGGACTCCCACTCAACCACCCAGACCTTCCGCACCGCTTCCAAGAAGACTTCCGGACTAATGGGTAAGTCGCCCTGCCGAGACCCGAAGCTGGACCCGGGACTTCTGTAACTGGAGCCGGGGCTGCCGTAGTCCGAGTTCACGGGGTTATCGGGACATTGCTGTAGGGATCGATCCCCCCACACTGTGATATTTTCTCAATATCTGCCCTTGTCGTTGCTGCTTAATTCACAATAAATCTTATAATAACTACAAGCATCTGCCAATTGTATACATCAAAGATGTGAAATCGGGGAGGATCATGGGAAATGTGATGTCACTTGCAATCAGATGACTGATGGCCCATGGTCTACTGAGTAGGGTCATTGCTCCCCAGACTCGGGATGTTTTGTTATAATATAATACACAGTATACAGGATATTCATGTTCACACAGCACACGTTCGGAGCAACAAACTTTCGACCACTTTGCAGGTTCAACAGGCACAAAAAGGTCTGGACAAGCCCGAGGCAAAGTGGGATGAATTGTTTTACCATAACCTGGAGGGTGGGCGGAACAGCCCAACTAGTCAAGTCACAGCTGCTGTTTAAGTCTCTTCAGCCACATGCCGCGTTCACACCGGACGCCACGCGAGCGATGGCAGCGACAGGTTGCCATGTAATCCCTATGGAAGGACACATTGTGGCGCCACAAAATTTCAAGCCACACAATGCTACGCGATGGACGTGAATAAAGTGACAAGAATGAAGCGATTTTGCGTGACTGGCGCATTTGTGGCGCGATATCACGTTGCGTTGCCTTCCTCCCCATGTTGAAAAATCTGAACTTTTTCGTCTTGTCGCATCACGATGACCAATCAGGGACTGGATATGTAGTGACGTGGAGATGTCTGTCTGGAGTTTATAGTTGATGTGGACATGTCCTGTCTCTGGCAATCAGCCTGTGAGCAGGACTTATTGTCAGGGATTTGGCAGGGTCGGGGCGCTGAGCCCTTGTTTTCCTCCTTTCTGTTGCTTCTGGTCTGCTTCAGCTTTGATTTATTAATTTTTGTTTTCTTTGGGATTTATTAGGTTATGTTTTTCTTGTTACTTTGTTTCTTGTTATTCTGTTTCCATCATCCAGTTCCATTCTAGTTTTGTTAGTTCTAGTTTTGTTCTGTCAGGTTATGTTTACTTTACTGATCATTAGTTCATCATCTGTATTTTTTCATTTGTGTTTTCAGTTACATTGGGTTTTGTATATGTATCATGTAGTCTCTGTTTTCCTTGTTGCCCTGCTTTAGGATTTGTTCCCATTCTTGCTCAGTTCTGTTATGTTCTATTCTGTCTCATGTCTAGCCTGTTCATCATTCCCTGCTATTTCTCACTTCCAGTTAATCATGTTCACTTCCCTGCACCTGCTCTGTTTTCATCCCTCTTCCATCTCCATCTGTGTTATGTCACTCCACTAGTTCTGTGCTCTCCTCTCACACTTTGTCCCAGTCTGCTTTGTGTTTTCATTTAGTCACATTCTTGACACCTGTTCACACATCTTTGTCTTTTCTTCTCTCCACCTTGTGTTCTCTCCCCTCACTGTCTTGCACAACATAGTATCTTTGTTCATTAGCCACTCCCCCTTTCTGGATCCTTCCTCTCACATGCGCCTTGTTAACACCACCTGTTCCTAATTAGTCCACAGGCATATAAACCCTCACAGTCCCTCGCCACATTGTTGTCGCTTCCAGCACACTCTCCAGCCTTCTAGTTCTCTGTCATGATTGTCTTGCCATGTACCAGTTCTGTGCTCCAAGTTTCTTAACCGCGCCTTTTGCCTCAGCCTACATGTCAGTGTTTGCTCGTGCCTCTGCCCGGAAATAACTAAGTTTGTGTCTCACCCAGCTTGTACCTCTGCTCCGCTATACGATCACCTGTGTTCCGAACCTCTACCTGAAATAAATCTGACGACTTCTTATACCTCAAAGCCTGGTTTGGGAGTTTGTACCATGGGTCCACCCGCTCCTGGTGTCGGGCAGACGCCCGACATGACACTTATGTCTCTTTGGTCCATTATTTCACAATTATGACAAAGTTTGAGGGGAGAGCGAGCAGCAGCACTGCAGCAGCAGCTAGATTTTTTTTTTTTGCACGTGCAAATGAATTGTCCGTGAAGATAATTTTATTACCTACACAGATGTATAACAAAACAAATGGTGACAGGTTTATAACACAATGATGACAGAGTTTGAGGGGAGAGAGAGCAAGGAACCGCAGCAGCAGCCAGTTTTTTGTTTACATGTGCACACGTAAACGGGACAGGAGGTCCTCAAACTGGGTCCTGGAGAGGCAGAATTACCACTGAAAGCGGCCGTCATCCAGACACAGCTCCTGCAGCAAATGATGAATTTGTGGTGTCCGGTGTGAACGCGGCTCAAGCAGAGCAACACACCGGGCAATAGTGGCGTGTCCATCGCCAAGCAAGGGACACGAATTTGTGGCATTGTGTGGAGTAGCATGCGGTGTGAACGCGGCATAAGCCTCATAGAAAGTCAATCAATCAATTCAATCAATCAATTTTTTTATATAGCGCCAAATCACAACAAACAGTTGCCCCAAGGCGCTTTATATTGTAAGGCAAGGCCATACAATAATTATGTAAAACCCCAACAGTCAAAACGACCCCCTGTGAGCAAGCACTTGGCTACAGTGGGAAGGAAAAACTCCCTTTTAACAGGAAGAAACCTCCAGCAGAACCAGGCTCAGGGAGGGGCAGTCTTCTGCTGGGACTGGTTGGGGCTGAGGGAGAGAACCAGGAAAAAGATATGCTGTGGAGGGGAGCAGAGATCGATCACTAATGATTAAATGCAGAGTGGTGCATACAGAGCAAAAAGAGAAAGAAACAGTGCATCATGGGAACCCCCCCAGCAGTCTATGTCTATAGCAGCATAACTAAGGGATGGTTCAGGGTCACCTGATCCAGCCCTAACTATAAGCTTTAGCAAAAAGGAAAGTTTTAAGCCTAATCTTAAAAGTAGAGAGGGTGTCTGTCTCCCTGATCTGAATTGGGAGCTGGTTCCACAGGAGAGGAGCCTGAAAGCTGAAGGCTCTGCCTCCCATTCTACTCTTACAAACCCTAGGAACTACAAGTAAGCCTGCAGTCTGAGAGCGAAGCGCTCTATTGGGGTGATATGGTACTACGAGGTCCCTAAGATAAGATGGGACCTGATTATTCAAAACCTTATAAGTAAGAAGAAGAATTTTAAATTCTATTCTAGAATTAACAGGAAGCCAATGAAGAGAGGCCAATATGGGTGAGATATGCTCTCTCCTTCTAGTCCCCGTCAGTACTCTAGCTGCAGCATTTTGAATTAGCTGAAGGCTTTTTAGGGAACTTTTAGGACAACCTGATAATAATGAATTACAATAGTCCAGCCTAGAGGAAATAAATGCATGAATTAGTTTTTCAGCATCACTCTGAGACAAGACCTTTCTGATTTTAGAGATATTGCGTAAATGCAAAAAAGCAGTCCTACATATTTGTTTAATATGCACTTTGAATGACATATCCTGATCAAAAATGACTCCAAGATTTCTCACAGTATTACTAGAGGTCAGGGTAATGCCATCCACAGTAAGGATCTGGTTAGACACCATGTTTCTAAGATTTGTGGGGCCAAGTACAATAACTTCAGTTTTATCTGAGTTTAAAAGCAGGAAATTAGAGGTCATCCATGTCTTTATGTCTGTAAGACAATCCTGCAGTTTAGCTAATTGGTGTGTGTCCTCTGGCTTCATGGATAGATAAAGCTGGGTATCATCTGCGTAACAATGAAAATTTAAGCAATACCGTCTAATAATACTGCCTAAGGGAAGCATGTATAAAGTGAATAAAATTGGTCCTAGCACAGAACCTTGTGGAACTCCATAATTAACTTTAGTCTGTGAAGAAGATTCCCCATTTACATGAACAAATTGTAATCTATTAGACAAATATGATTCAAACCACCGCAGCGCAGTGCCTTTAATACCTATGACATGCTCTAATCTCTGTAATAAAATTTTATGGTCAACAGTATCAAAAGCAGCACTGAGGTCTAACAGAACAAGCACAGAGATGAGTCCACTGTCCGAGGCCATAAGAAGATCATTTGTAACCTTTACTAATGCTGTTTCTGTACTATGATGAATTCTAAAACCTGACTGAAACTCTTCAAATAGACCATTCCTCTGCAGATGATCAGTTAGCTGTTTTACAACTACCCTTTCAAGAATTTTTGAGAGAAAAGGGAGGTTGGAGATTGGCCTATAATTAGCTAAGATAGCTGGGTCAAGTGATGGCTTTTTAAGTAATGGTTTAATTACTGCCACCTTAAAAGCCTGTGGTACATAGCCAACTAACAAAGATAGATTGATCATATTTAAGATTGAAGCATTAAATAATGGTAGGGCTTCCTTGAGCAGCCTGGTAGGAATGGGGTCTAATAAACATGTTGATGGTTTGGATGAAGTAACTAATGAAAATAACTCAGACAGAACAATCGGAGAGAAAGAGTCTAACCAAATACCGGCATCACTGAAAGCAGCCAAAGATAACGATACGTCTTTGGGATGGTTATGAGTAATTTTTTCTCTAATAGTTAAAATTTTGTTAGCAAAGAAAGTCATGAAGTCATTACTAGTTAAAGTTAAAGGAATACTCGGCTCAATAGAGCTCTGACTCTTTGTCAGCCTGGCTACAGTGCTGAAAAGAAACCTGGGGTTGTTCTTATTTTCTTCAATTAGTGATGAGTAGAAAGATGTCCTAGCTTTACGGAGGGCTTTTTTATAGAGCAACAGACTCTTTTTCCAGGCTAAGTGAAGATCTTCTAAATTAGTGAGACGCCATTTCCTCTCCAACTTACGGGTTATCTGATTTAAGCTACGAGTTTGTGAGTTATACCACGGAGTCAGGCACTTCTGATTTAAAGCTCTCTTTTTTAGAGGAGCTACAGCATCCAAAGTTGTCTTCAATGAGGATGTAAAACTATTGACGAGATACTCTATCTCCCTTACAGAGTTTAGGTAGCTACTCTGCACTGTGTTGTTATATGGCATTAGAGAACATAAAGAAGGAATCATATCCTTAAACCTAGTTACAGCGCTTTCTGAAAGACTTCTAGTGTAATGAAACTTATTCCCTACTGCTGGGTAGTCCATCAGAGTAAATGTAAATGTTATTAAGAAATGATCAGACAGAAGGGAGTTTTCAGGGAATACTGTTAAGTCTTCTATTTCCATACCATAAGTCAGAACAAGATCTAAGGTATGATTAAAGTGGTGGGTGGACTCATTTACTTTTTGAGCAAAGCCAATAGAGTCTAATAATAGATTAAATGCAGTGTTGAGGCTGTCATTCTCAGCATCTGTGTGGATGTTAAAATCGCCCACTATAATTATCTTATCTGAGCTAAGCACTAAGTCAGACAAAAGGTCTGAAAATTCACAGAGAAACTCACAGTAACGACCAGGTGGACGATAGATAATAACAAATAAAACTGGTTTTTGGGACTTCCAATTTGGATGGCCAAGACTAAGAGTCAAGCTTTCAAATGAATTAAAGCTCTGTCTGGGTTTTTGATTAATTAATAAGCTGGAATGGAAGATTGCTGCTAATCCTCCGCCCCGGCCCGTACTACGAGCATTCTGACAGTTAGTGTGACTCGGGGGTGTTGACTCATTTAAACTAACATATTCATCCTGCTGTAACCAGGTTTCTGTTAGGCAGAATAAATCAATATGTGGATCAATTATTATATCATTTACCAACAGGGACTTAGAAGAGAGAGTCCTAATGTTTAATAGACCAAATTTAACTGTTTTAGTCTGTGGTGCAGTTGAAGGTGCTATATTATTTTTTCTTTTTGAATTTTTATGCTTAAATAGATTTTTGCTGGTTATTGGTGGTCTGGGAGCAGGCACCGTCTCTATGGGGATGGGGTAATGAGGGGATGGCAGGGGGAGAGAAGCTGCAGAGAGGTGTGGAAGACTACAACTCTGCTTCCTGGTCCCAACCCTGGATAGTCACGGTTTGGAGGATTTAAGAAAATTAGCCAGATTTCTAGAAATGAGAGCTGCTCCATCCAAAGTGGGATGGATGCCGTCTCTCCTAACAAGACCAGGTTTTCCCCAGAAGCTTTGCCAATTATCTATGAAGCCCACCTCATTTTTTGGACACCACTCAGACAGCCAGCAATTCAAGGAGAACATGCGGCTAAACATGTCACTCCCGGTCTGATTGGGGAGGGGCCCAGAGAAAACTACAGAGTCCGACATTGTTTTTGCAAAGTTACACACCGATTTAATGTTAATTTTAGTGACCTCCGATTGGCGTAACCGCGTGTCATTACTGCCGACGTGAATTACAATCTTACCAAATTTACGCTTAGCCTTAGCCAGTAGTTTCAAATTTCCTTCAGTGTCGCCTGCTCTGGCCCCCGGAAGACAATTGACTATGGTTGCTGGTGTCGCTAACTAAGAGCTAGTAGCTACGCTAAGCTAGCGGATTCCTAAAAACACGCAAAGTGAATAATGTGTAAATAATTTAGAGGTGATTCAGCAGAAGGAGTGCTTTAGTTAAGGCACGTAAAGATTACACTGGGAAACAAATCGTAATCTAGATAACTAGATCAATCTAACTGCGCAGATTAAACAGCTAACAGATACAGAAAAACACCGCTGTGCTCCGGAACAGGAAGTGATACGATACTGCAGTGAGAGCCAACCACCAGTAGAGGCAAGCAAGAGGTGGCGCTGAAAGAGCCAGGGATCAGAAGAGAGTAGCCCTTCGTCATACGCGTGAACAGTTAACATGTAAACAAACAAACGCCGGTTCCGGTTCATGCTGGAAGTCTTACCCATAATTCACACAAAGCCTCATGGGGCTTGGAATAAGGTGGATAAGATCTGAGGGTATTAGCAAATTATATTATGATTTATATCACAGACAAATTAGCCATGAAACATAATACAATATCATGCTTTTGGAGGGCGTTATGCATTTTCAGAGGCCCGATGTTCACGCCCAGTTGCCCAAAATGACAGATATTTGCCCGAGTTAGACGTTTAAAGGGATGTGCACTGCACACACATACACTACTACAAATATTCTCTCTCATTGCTAAGACAAACACTCACCTTCTTGAACAAAGATGAACATTATACTCACCTCATCTGGATTCAGTTGGAAACTGAACTGTACTGTTTAAGTTGAATTATTAGTGATATTTGAGTTATACATACTTTTTGCATTTTTGTACCTTTTATACTTTTTGTTGTTTATTCTCAGGTGGGGATGCGCCCCCTCTTTATTTTTTTATTTTTATTTTTTAAAGGATGCACCTTATTTGTCCTTTTATTTCAATTTTTTGTCATATACATCACAAATGTTTCACAAAGTTTGCATAAATGGGCTTAGATCTGGAGCCAATAAGCCAAAGATTAAGCTTTGATCTAGTGTTGAGTTTAAATAAACCTTTTTTGGAGAGGAATAAAAGCCAATTGCTTGTTCATTTTTAGAGGCCTTTCATGTTATATAACACTATTGATATATGTGTTTAAAAACACAAAATCAATCAATCAATCAACTTTTTTCTTATATAGCGCCAAATCACAACAAACAGCTGCCCCAAGGCCCCAATTACACAAAAGTGTAATTTATCCGATTAATCGTTCTAAAAATTGACAGAATACTCTATTCCAAAGATATTCGATAGCTGCAGCCCGAGTATCCATGAGAAAATCATCTGGAATATCCATATTGGGACCAATATTTTGTTGAGTGCCTGGGAAGACTATGCTCTGGTCCGGTCAGCGTCTCACTTTTCCAGCGTTCCCTCAAATCATATTCTCATTACCTTGTTCTACAATAAATTGTTACTCTCTTTCCTAGTCAGTGTCTGCTTCCTGCATATTGAGCCCATGAACCGGTTTTCTGGTCCTGATGGTAACAAGTATAGCATTACACCATGTGGGAGTTTTGTGTACACTCCTTGCAGAGGTCCTGGGCGTTGAAAGCACGGTCAAGCCTATGTGGGTTTTTCCTCCTTGGTTCGATATCCATGTTTGTAACCCTGAGGTTTTCGCTCACATGCTGAGTCAAGGAATGGTAGGTTAGTTACAAATCGGTTGTTTATTTTTGGTTGAGACCATAAAAAGGTCTCAAAGGGGGGATTTGTCATATGTATGTTAGTGTTCTCCCACTTAGAAATCATGGAGGGGTCTGAAATTTTGGTCCTGTCAGAGCGCAGGTCCTTACGCCCGCCTTCAGCACAGTGAGTGAATGATGTGGTTTAGGGTTGGACTTACACACTTCCACTGGTTCCTTGTCCTTTTTTTTTTGATTCAGTAAGAGGACTTATTGTGGACATGAAGACATTAACAGCTATGGCGGTCTGACGTTGGACCGTATTGACCGTGACTTCACCCAAATGACTGACCTCTTGCTGACCTTGGCAAGGCGATTCCAGAGTTCATTCATCCATTGAGTTTTACCAGTTATCTGGGTCATGTGTCAGAAGTAGCTCAACCCAAACTTCCCTGTTCTGACCTTTAACCCCCTTCTGGAGAATCCCGCTGTGTTCCAAAGCCACCTGGGAGATAAAATCCCTCCAGTGTGTCCTGGCTCTTCCCTGCGGCCTCCTCCCACATGCCTGGAAGACTTCATGGGGGAGATGACCAGGGGGCATCCTCAGTAGATGCTTTCAGTCTAAAAGATCCATGGTTCTACTCCAAGTCTCTCTCGCTGTTAAAATGTCTCACTCTGTCCCTGAGTGTAAGACTGGAAAACCATACAAAAGGACCTCATTTCCCTTTTATTCATGATCTTGTTCTTTCAGTCCCTACCCAAAGCTCATGACCATTTGGAGGTGCTGATTGTCATCCTAGTCACTTCATGTTGGACCTCAAACATGCCCAGTGCACATCAGAGGTCTTTTAACTCTAATCTATTTGTATCTTTTCCAGAACAAACTGCCTGAATATGTCCTGGAGAACCTGGATCTCCTCAAAGACGTCTGTGAAATCGTCTGTCCGCTGCCCGATGACCCCAAGAAGGTCATCCTGTACAGCGGGACCCTCCCCTGAAGGACGGCGAAGACAGGAGGGACTCCTTAAAACCCATGTTTGAAGACATTTTTTACATAATAATAATAATAATAATAATGTGTAGTGTAGATTCGGGAGGCGTTTCCTGGTCTGCCCCAGCTACTAATAAAAAAGTCAAGAAAAACTCTGCTATGTCACTTTATTCTTTCTTCAGGATCATCACATTTTTACTCTTTGATGTTAAACTCAGTCATTTTCTTAAAGAGCTGCACTACTGTAACATATTTGTTCATCTTCTCACAGCAGCGTTAATGTAACTTTGACTTATCTTCAAACACATATTGAATCATTTTCCTTGATCACTGTATTGTGAATATTTCTTACTTGAAATAAAAAGATCATTTGGAATGTTTTTGGTCTCCAGTCACTTCAAATAGATTATTAAGATGATTCAGGTGGTAAAGTCGTACAGAACTCTCCAGGGTAAAGGCCTCACAGCAACGGTGAGAACGAGTCCAGGGCCACACCTCCAACATCATGGTGATGAACCCTTGTTGGAGGCCCCCCTGTGAACTTAAGGGCCCCTACAGACTCCAGAATTCCCACTGTTCTCCTGGTGTCTGGGTTTCCTCTGGGCACTCCAACATCTCCACGTCTGGAGTTGGTCCCTGTGCTCTGGACTGTGGCTGCACACGGCTCCTCCTGCTTGGATTATTGTGTCTAACTGGAATTCAGATGGTTAAATGCAGAGGACATATTTCATTATATGGGTCCATGTACTGACACTGAAGACTTTTACTCTTGTTCTGTGCTACCTGTTTTGTAGAAAGAAATGTTGGCGTCTCATAAACTATCTGGACTAACCTGTGTCATGATTGGACGATTTGATGGTGGTTCTAGATTTTTTTTTTTTTTGTTGAGAATTTACATTTGTGTATGTAAAACGTTGCTATAATGAGTAGATTAATAATATAAACTTCAATTTCTATTGTATTTTCTTTTGCAAAAAAAAAAAACATATGTTCATAAAACATTCTGTAGTTTTTATAAAAGTGGGTTGTTAAGAAATGGTTAATGCCCTTCCAAAAGTTCTTGGTAAATGAGCAATGCCAAACAGATGTGGTACAGTTTCTGGGAAAGAGGAACAAATGAACAATATGTATCTACTGTATATCTTTTTTAAATCTGCTCAAGAAATGCTTTGCAGGGTAGAATTTGTGAATAATTTTGAAAGAGATTTCTTTCGTTTTGTTTCTTATGAAATATTTATGAGGTAACGCCCAGATTTTTTTCCAGTTAACATTACACGCAAATTGACTCCAGTAGGAAATGACATGAGGTTTCACAGCAATTTCTCATTGAAAAAGAGATCGTATATCTTTATTTTTACGTGGTGAAGAAAAACACATTTTTCCACAGGAGGTTTCACTTAATTTTGGGGGGGGGAAACCAGACTTTGATAAGGACCTCTGCATGGCACTTAAACACCACTAGGAATAGCTTTTAAGACCTTAAACTCAGCTACAGTTACATTATAAGTTGACAAACGTGTTATATGTCATAAGATTTCCGTCTGGTGTTATCAGTTGGTTCACCAAAATAATGTTATTTTCAAAGCACACTTTTAGAAAAAATACTCTTATTCTTGTTTAAACTACCACAGTTGTTCCATATATAATAATATTCTCTGCATCCCGGGAGGAAGAAGCGTGCGGCCTGAGAGTGCAGCCACAGACACCCGACTCCTGTGGCTGTAACTTGTCCATACTCCAGTCCAGTAGGTGGCGGTAATGCAAAGATAAGTTCGTCACCGTCATTAGACTCCAACGAAGAAGAACTTTCTTTTTGTCGCGCGAGGCTAAAGCTAGTTAGCTGGAGACGCTGGAAACTCTTGTGTGAACAGATCAAACTTCACTCTGTGATCCTCGAATATGTTTTTTGAAGAGCTCCAGAAGCACAAAGGTCGACAGTAAACCAGAAGAAGAAGAAAAGGCGAAGTTAGCGCGAAAAGGTGGAAGAGCTGAGAAGGTTGTTGAAACAGCGGCTAACTGCTGCTAATGAAGCCGAGATATTTGAGTTGGTAGAAACAAACAGATCGCAGAGCAGCAAGAAGAAACGAGTGGATTTAAAGAAGAGAAGAAACTAGTTTTCAAGCCTGAAGTTCGCTGATCCACAGCAGGTTTGTCCACTAAACTTTATTTCAGACCAGATTTGTGAAGAAAACGCCGTAATGTTGACTCTGAGTTAAAATGCTTTGTCGTGTTCTTGTCTGAACTAATCTTAAGAATTTGTTGCGTCGTGTGCACAGGCTGTGAGTAGAGGTGGGCGGATCGATCCTAATATCGATACCAACGCTGGTATTGATATTAAACGATCCTCATGTAAAAAGATCGATACTCAAGCTTTTTTTCCTCTCCTGCTCACACTGACTGCTGCGCACGCGTATTCATCAAAGTCTACTCTCTGTAAGAGCAGCACTGCGCTGTGTCACACAACACGGAGCAGAGCACCCTTGTATTATGGTTTATCAGCCCTCTACCTCGGGAGATTTTGTTTTAAATTGTGTTGAGTGATATTTTTTAAACAAAATGTTGATTGTGATAAAGTATTTTGTTGTCACGTACAATGTTTGGCAAAATTCTCTCCTAGGTCTTTTGGATCCTTTCGAGTTACGAAGCTTAAATATGAAAAGGTATCGTATCGCTATCTGCGATACTGGGCCTGTATTTACTTGGTATCAGTTCAATACCAAAATTCCCTGTATCGCCCACCTCTAGTGAATTGTGTTGAAACCCTGAACCTTGTGTCGAGTATAGCAGTGAACGAAGCTTGGCATGCATCATCGCAGAGGTTTCTCTAGCTCCCGGTGTAGACAGTAAAATAGTAGTTTTAGCGTGTTAGCAGCTGTAGTGTTCCGAGTAACTCAACGAGCGTAAGATACAGCTCCAAAGATTTGCTCAAGCTAAACAACTGCCGTCATGTCCGAATCCACCCGGACATAAAGGCAACGCTCGGCAGATTGACGATCCTGAGAGCGAGTCGCAGCTGGAGCCAGCTCAGACCCAAGAGGAAGCGCTGCGCACACGGGCGAAAACGGGGAAAATGCGGAGGTCTACTAAACAAGCTAACGCCGGTAGACCGGCTATCCCATCACTATTTCTATCCAACGGCCGTGCGCTGGATAACAAAATGGACTTGCTACGACTAGATTATATCAGCGGGACATACGGAGCTGCAGTGTTTATGTCCTGACGGAGACGTTGCTCAACAACAACATGCCGGACTTTGTCTTCGAGCTACACAAGCGGATACTCTTCCGTGCGGACAGAGGCCAGCAGTAGTGATGGGCAGATGAAGCCCCATTCAAGACTCGAGGCTTTTCATCAAACGTTTCGATACATGTCTTGAGGCCTCACGCAGCGCTTGGTTTGCTGTACTGCCATCAAGTGGAGAAAGAAATGCACAGGATGAATTTACTCTGACGACCCCCTGGATTTGATGTTTGAATTTAAATTGTGCAAATAAATAATTGAAACAATAAATTAATAAACCAAGGATAATATTGTTCATTAACTTAGTGAATTAAACAAATAAGGCCCTAGACATATTAGTTTTGAGACATATATTAATGTTATTTTTTAAAATGGGTGGTTTCAGATAATAATTTATAACAATGAAAGACTTTTGGGGAGAGAGGCTCTGCTAAGTCCATAATCAACAATTTAAAACAATCCATAAAATTGCATCCCAGTTGCAGGCATTGAACCTGTGATCTCCATGCAGCAGGTGAGTGCTGTATCCACTAGGCCATACCCCACATGTACTACCTGACTAGAAGTCTTCTATCAATGGTACACGTGTCGGATATGTATGTAAATCACTTCATGAACCAGTCACGTGGCCCTAGGCCAAGTGAGGCCTCATTCCGTATTTAGTGTAAACGTTAGTGACACTCCAGTGATGTGCATGAACAATTATGATGGCTGTAAATGTGTGAACATTTTACAGCCAATTGCATTAATAGTCTTTTTATCTACTTGCACTGATATGCCAAAATATATTTTCATTTTTATAAACATTTTATATAGTGTTTGATTGTGCATGAGAGAGGGAGAATGTGCTTGGGTAGGCAGGTTGGGATTGGGTAGGGTGTGCTTTACTAATTTTTATTGAGGAAAAAGAGTGTTTTTACACTGTTGGGGCTCAGACGGTTCCTTTTTTTGGAGATAACCTCCCCAGCCTTGGAGAAAACCCTCTCACAAGGGAAAGACGAGGCCGGTGTGCACAAAACCTGCAGTGCAAGCTTGTACAGACGAGGGTACAGAAATTTGTGATCTCGCCAATAGATCAACGGGTCCTGGTTTGGCATGATGTTTTTTTCCCCCCTGTATCGCTGGACCTGTACATGATCTCGCCAATAGATCAACGGGTCCTGGTTTGGCATGATGTTTTTTTCCCCCCTGTATCGCTGGACCTGTACAATCGCCTCAGCATCAGCAGTGGTTGTTCCACTGTTCTGGCTGACTGGAGAGTCCAGAAGTTGCCATAGGTTACTACTGCCACCTATAAAATAGTACATAACAGTAACACAGTCACAATTAGACATCACATAGATAAAGACTTGCCTGAACTGGATGTTGATGGTACATCTGCTGCAGTGGCATCAGCAGAGGTTAATGGCATTTAGCAGCACACTCCATACACAGTCGTTTCACAGCCTCATTTGCAGGTTCACTTTTTGTATTTTGTGCTTCATTATTAATGGTGTAGTGCAGCATCTTCATGAGTGGAATGACTTTGGAGCCTGACACTCTTTTTTTTTTTTTTCTTCTGACATTTCCACTGTGCCCTGGTGGAAGGGGCCCAATACCCTCACTGTTTCCTCAATAATATCGAATTCTCGTGATGTCAGAGGAGAAATGGCAGTGGAGAGGGAGGTCAGGGAAGCAGCAACAGCTTCACGCTGCTCAAAGAGCCGCTGCAGCATTCAGAGGGTACTGTTCCACCCGGTCTCAACCTCTGTAATCATTTTCATTTTTGGTCTTCCCAGAGACAGTTACATCTGGCCTAGACGCTCTTTTGCGGTTGTGCTTGTTCTAAAATATGTAACAATTTTCCAAGCTTTTGATCTGATGTCTGACAGAACTGGGACCTGCTCAAATGACTTTTACAACAAGATTGAGGCTATGGGCAATGCATATGCTGTGCCTCACCTGCAGTGCCTTAGCACAGGCAATCATGTTAGAGGCAGTATCAGTTACCAGACACCTCACTTTCCCCTTAATGCCCCACTCATCCATCATTTTCAGCTTTGCAAGAGCCAGGTTGTCCGCAGTGTGTGACAGGGGGAAGTGCTCCACACCTAGCAAGGTGGTCTTGATGGTGTCTTCTTCTGTGATATAGTGGCACGTTACACAGAGATAGGCTTCCATATTAATGGAAGGCCACATATCAGCAGTTAAAGACACAGCTGCAGCCTTCTGTACTTCTTCTGCTGCTTTTTCCTTCTCGGAATTGTACTTTTCTTCCACCATAGCCTTAAGACACTGGGAAAGGAAAAAGACAAATGAGTCAGTGTAATACTGCTAAAAAAACATCCCAACACCAATATCTGAGACATACAGCTTATGCTACCTGTCTGGTTGGAATACTGTAAGTTGGATCAACGGCCTGAACAAGTTCACGAAAGCCCTCACCCTCCACCACTGGAAAGGGTTGCAGGTCCTTTTTCATTCCCTGAAAACTCCCTTCTGTCTGATCATTTCTTAATAACATTTACATTTACTCTGATGGACTACCCAGCAGTGGGGAATAAGTTTCATTACACTAGAAGTCTTTCAGAAAGCGCTGTAACTAGGTTTAAGGATATGATTCCTTCTTTATGTTCTCTAATGCCATATACCAACACAGTGCAGAGTAGCTACCTAAACTCTGTAAGTGAGATAGAGTATCTCGTCAATAGTTTTACATCCTCATTGAAGACAACTTTGGATGCTGTAGCTCCTCTGAAAAAGAGAGCTTTAAATCAGAATTGCCTGACTCCGTGGTATAACTCACAAACTCGTAGCTTAAAGCAGATAACCCGTAAGTTGGAGAGGAAATGGCGTCTCACTAATTTAGAAGATCTTCACTTAGCCTGGAAAAAGAGTCTGTTGCTCTATAAAAAAGCCCTCCGTAAAGCTAGGACATCTTTCTACTCATCACTAATTGAAGAAAATAAGAACAACCCCAGGTTTCTTTTCAGCACTGTAGCCAGGCTGACAAAGAGTCAGAGCTCTATTGAGCTGAGTATTCCATTAACTTTAACTAGTAATGACTTCATGACTTTCTTTGCTAACAAAATTTTAACTATTAGAGAAAAAATTACTCATAACCATCCCAAAGACGTATCGTTATCTTTGGCTGCTTTCAGTGATGCCGGTATTTGGTTAGACTCTTTCTCTCCGATTGTTCTGTCTGAGTTATTTTCATTAGTTACTTCATCCAAACCATCAACATGTTTATTAGACCCCATTCCTACCAGGCTGCTCAAGGAAGCCCTACCATTATTTAATGCTTCGATCTTAAATATGATCAATCTATCTTTGTTAGTTGGCTATGTACCACAGGCTTTTAAGGTGGCAGTAATTAAACCATTACTTAAAAAGCCATCACTTGACCCAGCTATCTTAGCTAATTATAGGCCAATCTCCAACCTTCCTTTTCTCTCAAAAATTCTTGAAAGGGTAGTTGTAAAACAGCTAACTGATCATCTGCAGAGGAATGGTCTATTTGAAGAGTTTCAGTCAGGTTTTAGAATTCATCATAGTACAGAAACAGCATTAGTGAAGGTTACAAATGATCTTCTTATGGCCTCGGACAGTGGACTCATCTCTGTGCTTGTTCTGTTAGACCTCAGTGCTGCTTTTGATACTGTTGACCATAAAATTTTATTACAGAGATTAGAGCATGCCATAGGTATTAAAGGCACTGCGCTGCGGTGGTTTAAATCATATTTGTCTAATAGATTACAATTTGTTCATGTAAATGGGGAATCTTCTTCACAGACTAAAGTTAATTATGGAGTTCCACAAGGTTCTGTGCTAGGACCAATTTTATTCACTTTATACATGCTTCCCTTAGGTAGTATTATTAGACGGTATTGCTTAAATTTTCATTGTTACGCAGATGATACCCAGCTTTATCTATCCATGAAGCCAGAGGACACACACCAATTAGCTAAACTGCAGGATTGTCTTACAGACATAAAGACATGGATGACCTCTAATTTCCTGCTTTTAAACTCAGATAAAACTGAAGTTATTGTACTTGGCCCCACAAATCTTAGAAACATGGTGTCTAACCAGATCCTTACTCTGGATGGCATTACCCTGACCTCTAGTGTGAGAAATCTTGGAGTCATTTTTGATCAGGATATGTCATTCAATGCGCATATTAAACAAATATGTAGGACTGCTTTTTTGCATTTACGCAGTATCTCTAAAATCAGAAAGTTCTTGTCTCAGAGTGATGCTGAAAAACTAATTCATGCATTTATTTCCTCTAGGCTGGACTATTGTAATTCATTATTATCAGGTTGTCCTAAAAGTTCCCTAAAAAGCCTTCAGTTAATTCAAAATGCTGCAGCTAGAGTACTGACGGGGACTAGAAGGAGAGAGCATATCTCATCCATATTGGCCTCTCTTCATTGGCTTCCTGTTAATTCTAGAATAGAATTTAAAATTCTTCTTCTTACTTATAAGGTTTTGAATAATCAGGTCCCATCTTATCTTAGGGACCTCGTAGTACCATATCACCCCAATAGAGCGCTTCACTCTCAGACTGCAGGCTTACTTGTAGTTCCTAGGGTTTGTAAGAGTAGAATGGGAGGCAGAGCCTTCAGCTTTCAGGCTCCTCTCCTGTGGAACCAGCTCCCAATTCAGATCAGGGAGACAGACACCCTCTCTACTTTTAAGATTAGGCTTAAAACTTTCCTTTTTGCTAAAGCTTATAGTTAGGGCTGGATCAGGTGACCCTGAACCATCCCTTAGTTATGCTGCTATAGACTTAGACTGCTGGGGGGTTCCCATGATGCACTGTTTCTTTCTCTTTTTGCTCTGTATGCACCACTCTGCATTTAATCATTAGTGATCGATCTCTGCTCCCCTCCACAGCATGTCTTTTTCCTGGTTCTCTCCCTCAGCCCCAACCAGTCCCAGCAGAAGACTGCCCCTCCCTGAGCCTGGTTCTGCTGGAGGTTTCTTCCTGTTAAAAGGGAGTTTTTCCTTCCCACTGTAGCCAAGTGCTTGCTCACAGGGGGTTGTTTTGACCGTTGGGGTTTTACATAATTATTGTATGGCCTTGCCTTACAATATAAAGCGAATTGGGGCAACTGTTTGTTGTGATTTGGCGCTATATAAAAAATTGATTGATTGATTGATTGATGTTGTGTTGTTGCTGTAAGACAGCTCCTTTAGGCAAAACCGGCACTTTACCTACACTAACATAGTGAGATTTTTCTTTAAAAGACCAGCCTGAACACACTCTCTCTCCTTATATGTATATTTATATATCTGTATACAAATGCTGTATATGGTTATTTGTTTATTATATTTAGATTGTTTATCTTATTGGGGAGATATTAAATCAAAATGCTCCCAAACTGGAGATGTCTTGCGCCTTTTGGATGGCTCCATTGTAAGTTTCGTTTTTAATACTGATGCTGCTGTCAGTCACTCTCCTCCACGCGCTGGACCGGGCAAGCACCAAACGTTTCCTGCGCTTTTCAGCGAATCGAATCGCTCAACGAAGCAGTCACGTGGTTTCAGAAAATGAGGCCTTGTTTAGCTGTGGTCACGTGGTTTGATACAGGCCTCGAAGCGGGGCTTCATTTGACACGCCCCCTTTTGCTCGATACAGCCTTCGGAGCCTTGCTTCATTTCGCCCAATACTAGCCAGCAGCACTCCAGTAAAACCAGAGGAGGAGGGCTGTGCATCTACATTAACAAAGGTTGGTGCACAAACTGCTCTGAGGTGGAAAGACACTGCTCTGAAGCTGCAGAATAACTTACAGTAAAATGCCGCCCTCACTATCTTCCACGGGAATTTATAGCAGTGTTTATTGTGGCCATCTACGTCCCCCCACGAGCTAATGCTAATGACGCTCTGAAGCAGCTACATAACTCCATCAGCTTGCATCAAACTAAACATCCAGATGTGCTGTATGTAGTAACAGGAGACTTCAACCACTTAAACCTGCAAGATATTCTCCCCAAATTCCACCAGCATGTAAACATCGCCACACGAGGGGAAAACACGCTGGACAAAGTGTATACTAATATACGTGGAGCTTACAAAGCAGCCCCCCGCTCCCAGCTCAGCGCCTCAGACCACATCTCACTCCTCATGCTTCCTGCTTACAGTCCAGTGTCGAAAAGCAGGGGCACCATCACAAAGACCATCTCTGTGTGGTCAACTGATGCCGTGTCCATGCTTCAAGACTGCTTTGAGACCACCAACTGGCAAATGTTCAGAGCGGCTGCAACAACAGGGAGCAATGTGGACTTTTTTTTTTCTTTTTTCATTTAACCTTTATTTTACCAGGGAAGTCCCATTGAGATTAAAAACCTCTTTTTCAAGGGAGCCCTGGGGGAATACTCATCGACTGCACTGCTACATCCGGAGCTACATAGACAATGTGACCACCTCCAAGACAATCACCATCAGGCCAAACCAGAAACCCTGGATGACCGGAAAGGTGTGCTCCCTGCTGAAAATTCGTGATGCTGCATTCAAAGACAGAGATGCAGCAGCACTCAGAGCAGCCAGTAGGAACCTCTTGGCGGAAATAAAAAGAGCTAAGTCCACATATGCCCTCAAGGTTCAAGGCCACCTCCAATCCAACGACCCACTGAGCATGTGGAGGGGCATCAAATGCATCACTGACTACAAAAACAATGTAGCACAGTGCTCTGCAGACCCAGCGCTCCCGGACACTCTGAACGCCTTTTATGCGCGTTTTGAAGCGTCCAACACCACCACCCCCTCCCGAATCCCTCCCCAAAGACCCCCCAGTCAGCAGCATCACTACAGCTGAGGTGAGTGAGGAACGTGCTGCAGAGGATCAACCCCCGAAAGGCCCCGGGCCAGTTCATCTGACTGAAAAATTTCAGTCAGATGAATATATATATATGTATGTGTGTGTGTGTGTGTGTGTGTGTCCACTGTGAGAGACATAATCTTAAAAAAAAAAAAAAAATCCGGAAATCACAATGTATGGTTTTTTTTTAATCATTTATTTGTATGTTACTGCTGCAAATAAGTATTTGAACACTTACCAACCAGCAAGAATTCTGTCTCACACAGACCTGTTAATTTTTCTTTAAGAAGCCCTCTTATTCTGCACTCTTTACCTCTATTAATTGCACCTGTTTGAACTTGTTACCTGTATAAAAGACACCTGTTCACACACTCAATCAATCACACTCCAACCTGTCCACCATAACCAAGACCAAAGAGCTGTCTAAGGACACCAGGGACCAGTCCACTTAGCCTGTAACAAAAGCTGACTCAAGTCATCGAACTCAAGTGGCTTCTTGTTGATGTTTGAAACTGAAAATGTCTGCTAAAAACTTCAACATTATCTTTATGTGTTAATCTGTTCTTGTTTGGCCTTAAAGGCAAAGAAAATTCACTGATTAAAATGCAGCTGGGAAGATAGACTGTGCTGTATACTGATTGATGCGTAAAACGTGACTGCGGGTCTCACAAAATGTAAAGCTCATTCATTATATATACGAGGTCTGTCAATAAAGTATCGGACCATTGGCTGGGAAAAAAACTGGCTTACCTGGAGGGTTGGAAACCTAATCACCCTCGAAGTACTCTCCTTGGGACTCCACACACTTCTCCCAGCAGTGTTGCCACTGTTGGAAGCATTCTAAAAACGCCTTTTTCGGGATGGCGCGCAGCTCCGCCGTCGTCGCAGCCATGATGTCCTCTCTTGTCTCAAATCGGGTTCCTTTTAATGGTATTTTAAGTTTTGAGAAGAGCCAGAAGTTGCAAGGGGCCATGTCAGGGGAGTAAGGTGCCTGTTGAACCACCGGAGTCTGGTTTTTGGTCAGATAAGTCTGAATTAAATGAGAGGAATGAGCTGGTGCATTGTTGTGGTGGAGGCGCCAATTTTCTCTGGCCCACAACTCCGGTCTCTTGCGCCGCACACCATCACGTAGACGACGGAGGACATCCCTATAATACTCCTTTGTTATTGTTTGACCCTGTGGAGCGTACTCGTGGTGTACCACACCACGGGAGTAAAAAAAAACAGTCAGCATTACCTTGATCTTGCTGCGCACTTGGCGCGCCTTCTTCGGTCTTGGTGACGTGGAATGCTTCCACTGTGACGATTGGAATTTCGTTTCCAGATCGTACCCATACACCCAGGACTCATCACCGGTGATTATGGTGTCCATAAAGCTGGGATCAGTGTGAATGGAGTCCAGCATGTCCTGTGAGACTTCAACACGATGTTGCTTTTGCTCCGCCGTCAGCAACTTTGGCACGAACTTCGGCGCCACTCGTTTCATGCCTAGATCTTCCGTCACGATGGAATGTGCCGAAGTCCTGTTAATGTCCACTTCCTCTGCAATTTCTCGGACAGTCACGCGACGATCCCGCATAACCACAGCGTGCACTTTGGAAACGATCTCGTCATTTCGGCTCGTTGATGGCCGACCGGAGCGCGGCTCGCTCTCCACCGTTACGCGCCCGTCTTTAAACCGGTTGTACCACTCCTTAATCCGTGTGCTGCTCATGGCTTCATCTCCGAAAGCCGTCTGGATTTTTCGAATCGTTTCTGCCTGGCTGTCGCCAAGTTTGTGGCAGAACTTAATGCAGTAGCGCTGCTCCAAGAGTTCGGCCATTTTCTCTCAGGAAAAAATCCGACGAGGGGGGTGGAATGCACTTCCCACAAGCCGTGCTCACAGGCGAATGACGTCACCGACAGGCATGGAAAAACTCACGCATGCGCACGAGGGTTCAACCTTGTGTGATGCAATCTCACGTGATTCAAATCCATATAATTTAAAAAAAAAATAAAATTGACCGTTACTTTATTGACAGACCACACATATATATATATATATATATATATATATATATATATATATATATATATATATATATATATATATATATATATATATATATATATATATATATATATATATATATGGGGGGAAAATAAGTATTTGACCCCCTATCAGTTTTGCAGATTTTCCCACCTACAAAGAATGGAGAGGTCTGTAATTTTTATCGTAGGTTCACTTCAAGTGTGAGAGACAGAATCTAAAAAAAAATCCATTAAATCACATTGTATGATATATATTTTATATAATTAATTTGCATTTTATTGCATAAAATAAGTATTTGACCCCCTAGAAAAACAGAGCTTAACGATTGGTACAGAAACATTTGTCTACCATTACAGAGGTCAGACATTTCCTGTAGTTCTTGACCAAGTTTTCACACACTGCAGCAGGGATTTTGGTCCACTCCTCCATACAGATCTTCTCCAAATCTTTCAGGTTTGGAGTTTCAGCTCCCTCCAAAGATTTTCTATCGAGTTCAGGTCTGCAGACTGGAGGAGAGGGGCGCATGCGCACGCAGCGACCCGTCAGAGTTTGGCGTCTCGTGTTTTAATGTGTTGGTTGTTTCTACTTTGTTTATAAGTTGTTCTTATACTCATTGTGGAGTTCTGTTAAACAGTGTGGCTAAAATGAACCTTCTGTACCCCATGGTGTGGCTTCGGTTTCTGTTTTTTCTGCTCGCTCTGAATGACAGCTGGACTGTCAGTGGAGACAGGCTGCAGTACGGCAGAAATGAGCTGCTTCGACTTAAATATATGATGCCAGCTGGCGTGTCAGATATCGCGGAACAGATTCCTGATCACATATTTAAATTGCTTCACACAAGAAATGGTGGCGAAAAACGGCGAGAGAGAAGCCGAAGGAAGCGGGGAAAGAGAGGTGTGCGGTTACGCATGAGGAAGCTGAGACTTAACCGCGTCCTGCTGCCTTCGATGATCCTGGGGAAGGCCCAGTCCCTCCACAAAAAATGGATGAACTTCAAGGGAACGTCCGTTTTGTGAAGGATTTTAAAGACTGTGGGATTGTGACGTTTACAGAATCATGGCTCACTGAACGTGACCGGGACGCAGATTTGCTTATTGACTGCTTCGGTGCACCATTCCGTTTGGATAGAGACGCAGAGGTGACAGGTAAATCACAGGGAGGCGGAGTCTGCCTCTATGTAAATCAACGGTGCTGTCATCCTAAATCTGTGACTGTAAGAGAGCGCATTTGCACCCCAGATGTTGAACTTTTATGTGTATCATTGTGTCCTTTCTACCTGCCCCGTGAGTTCCCGCAACTGTTTATTACAACAGTTTACTTACACCCAAAAGCAAACTTCTCTTCAGCCTGCAGTGTCTCCATGACGTGGTGCAGAAACTGCAGTCTGTCTCACCTGATGTACCAATCTTTTTACTGGGTAATTTCAACCATGTCTCCCTTAAAAAGACACTACCTGACTTTTATCAATATGTAACCTGTCCAACCAGACGGGATAAAACTATTGATCTTTGTTATGGGTCCATCAAGGAGGCATATATATCTCTCCCAGTGCCCCCCTAGGTTCGGGGGATCACAACTGTGTGCATCTCCTTCCTACATATAGAACTGTGTTACAAAGGGAAAAGGTCTATATGTGAGACATTAAGGACTGGACAGAGGAGGCTGTGCTTTGCCTGCAGGACTGCTACGACTGCACTGATTGGGACATGTTCAAAGAAGCTTGCAGTGACAATCTTGATGAACTTGCTGACGTAGTTTCTTCGTATGCCACTTTTTGCAGGGATATGATCATTCCCTGTAGGCGTGTGAAAATATTTCCCAATAATAAGGCGTGGGTCACAAGGTCAGTTAAAGCTTGTATACAGGCCAAGAGACTTGCTTTTAAACATGGATCAGCCTCTGAGCGGCACACAGCCACTAAGGAGGTGAAAATTGGGATTTTAAAAGCAAAACGGGACTATAAAATTAAGCTGGAGAATAAGATGGCGATGAATAATCTTGGATCTGCTTGGTCAAGCATGAAAGCCATTGCAGGCCTCCAACACTTTAAAGCCAGCAGGATGTTACACGTTTTGGTGTTTTTGATTTTAGTCAGGAAATACAGGAAGTGAGTCAAAGTGTGTGACAATAAGCACTTTTTTATTTCCCAGAAGGATGTTGAAAAATCCTTCTGCTCCCTCAAACCAAGCAAAAGCTGTGGTTCTGATAATATTTGTAGTCGTTTGCTGAAATCATGTGGGAAAGAGCTGAGCTCTATTTTTCAGTATATTTTTAATCAGTCTTTAAAGATGCAGCATGTACCGAGAGTCTGGAAGGATGCTGTTATTATCCCTGTTCCAAAAATCAGTTCTCCCAAGACCCTCAGTGATTTCAGACCAGTCGCACTAACATCGATTGTAATGAAATGTTTTGAGAAACTTGTAAGATCTGAAATCTTGAAGACAATGGAACATGACCTTGATCCCATGCAGTTTGCTTATAGGCCCAACAGAGGAGTAGAAGATGCTACAGTCACTTTATTAAATTTGCTTTTTAAACATCTGGAGGGGAAAGGAACACATGCAGACTTTTATTTATTGACTTTTCATCTGCTTTTAACACAATCCAGCCTCACGTGTTCGCCTTGAGGCTTTTAGATCATTTTAAAGTAAGTAACAATCTTGTGGGCTGGATTTTGAATTTTTTAATTGGCAGGACACAGAGAGTGAGAGTGAACGGAACTGTTTCCGATCAGGTTATATCCTCTACTAGTTCCCCACAAGGATGTGTGCTCTCTCCACTTTTGTTCATCCTCTATACAAATATGTGCCGTAGCAGCAGAGAGGATAGAACGATTTCAACGTATGCAGATGACACAGTTATTGTCAGCCTGCTGAAAGACAATGATAGAAGTCACGGTCCAGTTGTTACTGATTTTCTTGACTGGTGCAGTAAGTCTTTTCTTGAGATGAACATCTTTAAAACAAAAGACATGATTATTGACTTTCGTGAAAACAGTGCTCGTAGTCAAGTGGCAACAGTTTTAAAAGGTCAGACAGTGGAGTGTGTCAGCACATAGAAATATCTTGGAACTGTCATTGATGACAAACTGAACTTTGAGGCAAACTGTGACGCTGTGTACAAAAAGGGACGCCGGCGCCTCTATTGTCTGAGAAAAATGTCCACTTTTAACATTGACAGAACCATGCTGACTGTGTTTTATCGTGCTTTTATAGAATCAGTTTTATCCTCCTGTCTTGTTTCATGGTTTGGAAGCATATCCCTCAAAACCAAAAATTGTCTAAACCAAATTGTGAAATGGTCAAGCAAGCTGATTGGAGAGTCTCAGCTTCAGCCAGAATCCCTGTATATCAAACAGGTACAGAGGATAGCTGGTTCCATTTTGAGAGACGACTCCCACCCTCTTCATAGCGAGTTTCAGCTGCTCCCCTCAGGTCCGAGGTTCAGGGTACCAGCTTGTAAAACTAAATGCTACAAAAACAGTTTTGTACCAGCAGCCATCATTGCTGTAAACAAGTAACAGAAACTTAATATAACTTTTGTATTTATTTTTTGTATAGTCTTTTTTACCTTGTTTTTATGAACAGCACATTTTTATTTTTATTTAGTTTTATCCTTTTGGTTCAGTATGATACGTTTTTAGACTTTTTATCTACTGATGTTTTAACTCATCTTGCTTTTATTCTACTTTGGGG
Source organism: Thalassophryne amazonica (assembly GCF_902500255.1). Classification (NCBI taxonomy): domain Eukaryota; kingdom Metazoa; phylum Chordata; class Actinopteri; order Batrachoidiformes; family Batrachoididae; genus Thalassophryne; species Thalassophryne amazonica. Next base: position 32,646 of record NW_022986247.1, on the reverse strand, counting down.
CCGTCCTTGTGGTTTGTTTTTTTTTTTTTTTTTTGCTTTTTAGCACTGTTGTTGCTTTGTCTTGTTCTGTGTTTACCAAACGAGAGGACTCACTCACTGTAAACTAATTTTACCCAAGGGTATATTAATAAATTGAATCTAGAATCTGAATCTAGACTGGCCAGGCCACTCCAGGACCTTGAAATGCTTCTTACGGAGCCCCTCCTTAGTTGCCCTGGCTGTGTGTTTGGGGTCATTGTCATGCTGGAAGACCCAGCCATGACCCATCTTCAATGCTCTTACTGAGGGAAGGAGGTTGTTTGCCAAAATCTCGCAATACATGACCCCATCCATCCTCCCTTCAATACGGTGCAGTCGTCCTGTCCCCATTGCAGAAGAGCACCCCCAGAGTATGATGTTTCCACCCCCATGCTTCACGGTTGGGATGGTTTTCTTGGGGTTGTTCTCATCCTCTAAACATGCTAAGTGGAGTTGATTCCAAAAAGTTCTATTCTGGTCTCATCTGACCACATGACCTCCCATGCCTCCTCTGGATCATCCAGATGGCCACTGGTGATCTTCAAACGGGCCTGGACATGTGCTGGCTTGAGCAGGGGGACCTTGTTGCCCTGCAGGATTTTAAACCATGAAAGCATCGTGTGTTATTAATGTAATCTTTGTGACTGTGATCCCAGCTCTCTTCAGGTCATTGACCAGGTCCTCCTGTGTAGTTCTGAGCTTTCTCAGAATCATCCTTACCCCACAAAGTGAGAGCTTGCATGGAATCCCAGACTGGGGGAGATTGACAGTCATCTTGTGTTTCTTCCACTTTCTAATAAATAATCATAACAGTTGTTGTCTTCTACCAAGCTGCTTGCCTGTTGTCCTGTAGTCCATCCCAGCCTTGTGCAGGTCTACAGTTTTGTCCCTGGTGTCCTTAGACAGCTCTTTGGTCTTGGCTATGGTGGACAGGTTGGAGTGTGATTGATTGTGTGAACAGGTGTCTTTTATACAGGTAACAAGTTCAAACAGGTGCAATTAATACAGGTAAAGAGTGCAGAATAAGAGGGCTTCTTAAAGAAAAATTAACAGGTCTGTGAGAGACAGAATTCTTGCTGGTTGGTAGGGGGCCAATAACTTACTGTCATCAGGTCAAACTCACCACTCTGATACTTTATTTTAATGAGTGTTGTTCTAACATTTATTGTTAATTTGTTTCTTTACAGACATGGAGCCGTTGTTGGTGATTAAAGAAGAAACTCTCCCTGAATACCAGGAATGGAATCTGAGTGCTGACCAGGAGGTCATTAAAGAAGAAGAGAAGCTGTGGATAAGTCAGCAGGGAGAGCAGCTTCAGCAGCTGGAGGAGGCAGATCTCACCAAGTTTGGTTTCACTGCCGTCCCTGTGAAGAGTGAAAATGATGATGAAAAACCAGAGTCATCACAGCTTCATCAAAGCCCAAGTGATGAGAGCACAGAGGCTGAGCCTGTAGCCAGCAGCTCATCTGTACACAGAACACTGACAGCAGAAGCTGATGTAGAGGACGATGGAGGACCACAACCAACCAGCAACTCAGGTCCAAACAGTCATTTACAACCAGATACCAGTGGCAGGACTTCAGACAGTTCTGGAACTGAGACTGATGACAGTGATGACTGGAAACAGACCAGAGAACTTCAGTCAAGTTTTAACTGTCAAAAAAATAACAATATTGTTAATTCAATCAATTGCAACATTGCTGAGATGCAATTTATTTATTTTAAAGCATCTGGACCCATGAACAACTCAGAGCAACAAAAGGAGAGGCAAACAAGCAGAAAACCATTTAGCTGTTCTGATCAGAGTAAAAGACAGAAACAGAAGGAAACTCTCAACAAACACATTAGAATTCAGACAGGACAAAAACCATTTGTCTGTTCTGACTGTGGTAAAAGATTTGGACAAAAGAGCCACCTGAACACACACATGATAATTCATACAGGGCAAAAAGCATTTGTCTGTTCTGAGTGTGGTAAAAGATTTGGACAAAAGAGCAACCTGAACAAACACATGATAATTCATACAGGGCAAAAAGCATTTGTCTGTTCTGAGTGTGGTAAAAGATTTGGACACAAGAGCCACCTGAACACACACATGATAATTCATACAGGCCAAAAAGCATTTGTCTGTTCTGAGTGTGGTAAAAGATTTGGACGAAAGAGCAACCTGAACACACACATGATAATTCATACAGGGCAAAAAGCATTTGTCTGTTCTGAGTGTGGTCAAAGATTTGGACAAAAGATCAGCCTGAACAGACACATGATAATTCATACAGGACAAAAAGCATTTCTCTGTTCTGAGTGTGGTCATAGATTTGGGCGAAAAACCCACCTGAACAGACACATGATAATTCATACAGGGCAAAAAAATGTTTCAATGAAAATGAACCCCAGCTAAAAACTCCACAAAGCAAATATCAAAAAGTCGAAAAATGATAAATTGTACTGGTCGGATGTCTCCCACGATAAAAAGGTCCCCATATCACACCTAGGCACCAGGGTGTGTGAGGAAAGCAATGGTGCAACTTCTCCCAGTGCTGCGGGGAATAGTCTCTCCTGCGGGAGCACTCATCTGGATAATCCACCAGATCAGCACAGTTGTGATCCTGGACTCCAGCAACAACAGCATCAGTGGGCCAGAAGAAACAAACAAAACTATGCCACAGTAAATTGGACCATTGAGGAGAATAAAACAATCTTCTACTGCTTCGCTTACTCAAGGCATGAGAAGTGGGGCAGGAGGAAAAAGGCAGTATTTGAGGAGAGGATAAAAGAAGCAGATTTACCAACAGAGAAGAAAGAAGCCACCACAACTGCAAAACTACAGTTGATTGCCTCTCAAATCACAGAATATCTGAGAACAGGCAAAAAGCATTTGTCTGTTCTGAGTGTGGTCAAAAATTTAGACAAAAGTGTCCTCGGTCCCATTGTGAAGGGGTTTGCCAGGAGAGATCTTGGTATGAGGATGTTTCAAAAGAAACAAACCCCAGCTAAAAACTCCACAAAGTGCCTAAGCACCAGGGCGTGTGAAGAAATCAATGGGGAGACATCTCTTCTGTGGCAGCACTCAGCTGGGTCATCCACCAGATCAGCGGGATCATCCACCGATAGTTCTGATCCTGGACCCCAACAACAACACCATCAAAGGGCTAAAAGAATCCAGTGAAACTACATCATTGTAAATTGGTCCATTGGGGAGAAGAAAAAGATCTTTCACTGCTTCGCTTACTCAAACATGAGAAGTGGGGCAGGAGATCAAAGGCAGTATTTGAGGAGAGGACAGGTCACCATCTTGAAGAGAGCCGTCGGATACAAAGTCAGTAATGTTAAGGGTGCAGCTTTAGACCCCACTGCACTCTCGTACAACCCCTTGGCAAAAATTATGGAATCACCGGCCTCGGAGGATGTTCATTCAGTTGTTTAATTTTGTAGAAAAAAAAGCAGATCACAGACATGACACAAAACTAAAGTCATTTCAAATGGCAACTTTCTGACTTTAAGAAACACTATAAGAAATCAGGAAAAAAAAAAATTGTGGCAGTCAGTAATGGTCACTCAATTTTGAGGAATAAATTATGGAATCACCCTGTAAATTTTCATTCCCAAAACTAACACCTGCATCAAATCAGCTCTGCTCATTAGTCTGCATCTAAAAAGGAGTGATCACACCTTGGAGAGTTGTTGCACCAAGTGGACTGACATGAATCATGGCTCCAACACGAGAGATGTCATTTGAAACAAAGGAGAGGATTATCAAACTCTTAAAAGAGGGTAAATCATCACGCAATGTTGCAAAAGATGTTGGTTGTTCACAGTCAACTGTGTCTAAACTCTGGACCAAATACAAACAACATGGGAAGGTTGTTAAAGGCAAACATACTGGTAGACCAAGGAAGACATCAAAGCGTCAAGACAGAAAACTTAAAGCAATATGTCTCAAAAATCAAAAATACAAAACAAATGAGGAACGAATGGGAGGAAACGAGTCAACGTCTGTGACCAAACTGTAAGAAACTGCCTTAAGGAAATGGGATTTACATACAGAAAAGCTAAACGAAAGCCATCATTAACACCTAAACAGAAAAAAACAAGGTTACAATGAGCTACGGAAAAGCAATCATGGACTGTGGATGACTGGATGCAAGTCATATTCAGTGATGAATCTCGAATCTGCATTGGGCAAGGTGATGATGCTGGAAATTTTGTTTGGTGCCGTTCCAATGAGATTTATAAAGATGACTGCCTGAAGAGAACATGTAAATTTCCACAGTCATTCTACAAGAGAAAAAAGCAACAGTCTCATGCCTGCAACGAAACTTGCAAGACAGACCAGAGAACAATACTGCAAAAGAGAAGAAAAACATCGAGTGGAAAGATGGAAACAGCACAAAAGAGCCGGACGTTTCCAAGAAGAACTCGAAAAGGAATACATCGACAAAGTTGGATCAATGCAGTGGCTAAAAAATGGAAAACTTGGTTTTGATGGAGAAAGAATCCTGATTGGAGCACAAGATCAGGGACTTCTAACAAATGGCTTCAAAAAAATGGCAGGGATCTCACAGAATGATAAATGCCGATTCTGGCATACAGCTGTTGAGAGTGTAAACCATCTAACTTCAGCATGCCAGATCCTCATGGCAGATGGGCATTATACATCCAGACACAACAAGATCTGTCAATATCTCCACTGGAAGGTCTGCAAGGAACTGGAGATGGAAGTCAAAGAACATGTCTGGGAGCACGAGCCTGCACCAGTCTCATCCAACGGAAAAGTAACGGTCTTCTACGACAAAGAGATCCCAGCAGGAAGACACATTGAAGGAGGTGCAATTAAACCTGATATTGTCATCTGAAACAAGCAAGAGAAAACAGCCAAAATCATCAATGTGACAGTCCCCAATAACTACGGCCTGAATCAAGCGGAAAGGGGAAAGATCTCGAAATACCAAGACCTGAAAAATGACCTACGAACAACATGGTCATTGAAAGACATCGATATCATCCCAGTTGTGGTGGGAGCAACAGGCCTGATGAAGAAGAATCTGAAGACATACCTTGAGGCAATCCCCGGTCACCCAAGTGCACATGAAGTGCAGTTGTCTGCAATTAAGGGAATGATCACCATCTTGAAGAGAGCCCTCGGATACAATGCCAGATCTGGTTAGGATAACTATAGAGCCTAGGGTGCAACTTTAGACCCCAGGTTTGGGGCCCATTGCATTCTACTAAAAAGACATCAAAGATAAATGAAAAACCAAAGACAAAAAACATTTGTCTGTTCTGAGTGTGGTAAAAGATTTGGACGCGAGGGCTGCCTGAACACACACATGAGAATTCATGACAGTAGTGCAACTATGGACCCCCGGTCTAAGGCCCATTAGAAGGAAATTCAAGACAAATGAAAAAAAGACACAGATGTCCTGTATGAGCTCTCTCTTCTGAAAACTCTCTTCTGAACAATGTCTTGAACGTCACCATTTTCCTCAGGCTTTCAAAGAGAAAAGCATGTTCAACAGGTGCTGGCTTCATCCTTAAATAGGGGACACCTGATTCACACCTGTTTGTTCCACAGAACAAACTGACTATTATTGTGAACACCCCCTTTTCTACTTTTTTTTTTTACTAATAGCCCAATTTCATAGCCTTAAGAGTGTGCATATCATGAATGCTTGGTCTTGTTGGATTTGTGAGAATCTACTGACTCTACTGGTACCTTGTTTCCCATGTAACAATAAAAAAATATACTCAAAACCTGGATTAATCTTTTTAGTCGCATAGCACTACTATTATTCTGAACACTACTGTATGAAGCTCCTTACTTTATTCTTCACTTTCTGGAGTCCAGGGTATAATAGTGCGTTTATGACTACTTTTGGTTTTACCTTCATAATTAACCGTACAAACAAAAACATTACTTTGCCTTGTTGGGTGTCATTTTTTTCAGTTTTTCTTTCATTCTGACATACAGCATTGAAACAGTAAACCCAATTTCACACAAAATCCCAATAGGAAAAAAGTTTTTTTCCTGTGAAAATCACAAATGTGCAGGAAATGCTTCAGGTGTTTTTTTTTTTTTTTTTTTTTTTGTACATCTATTTACAAAACAATCAGATGCCACACAAATTATATTTGTACCACTCAGAAAAACAGTTCCAGTCCATCAAAAAGTCCTGTGTTGAACAGAACAGACCTGACACTACCTCCTGTTGTCCACCGGAGGCAGCATTGGGCCATTGGAGGCTTTTTTTCCCCTCTTCTCTGATTGACATTTGCACCCACGTGGGGTCAGTGGTTTTTACTATTGTCATGTGTTTCCACCAATGAAAAGGGGCAAGACTTTTTTTTTTGCACCAGCCAGAGGCATCAGAAAAGGCAGACAGACGTTCACACGTGCATGAAGGCAGCGCACATCTGGATCTCACATGGGGCAGCTGCTGTGCTCCACACAGCCACACACTGTATGTATATATGTGTGTGTGTGTGTGTGTTTTCCACCAAATACCTGGGGTTTTCTTTTCCACCAAAGCCAAAAGGAAAATCATGGTTTTGTTTCAGAATGTAATTGTTTTGAGGAGGGGGAAGCGTGAGAAAACCTCATTCGCGTGCACGTGCATGCTGGCCGAAGTGATCATATGAAGCAGCGCTGCACACATTAACATAAAATTCATGAAAAAGCTTGGTGAAAACTATTAACCATTATTATTCAGGTTTTACTGGGTCGAGCAGCAGAATTTAAAAACTGGTATAGAGGTTGAAGTCTGCACTTTCAACAACCATTCACACTGAAAGTGTGAGGAATTTGATGGAAAAAACTGCTTAATTCAGTCACGTGACCTTTGACACGCATCCACGTCAAACAACTTCAGAGGGTTAAATATTGGAAATCATAAGCCAATGATAATTAAAGGTTATTTTTAAATAATAGCTTATTTTTACAAAGTATTAGAATCTTAGTATTCCATCCATCCATTCATTTTCTTCCGCTTTATCCGGAGTTGGGTCGCGGGGGCAGCAGCTCAAGCAAAGCCGCCCAGACCTCCTGATCCACACACACCTCCCCCAGCTCCTCCAGGGGAACCCCAAGGCGTTCCCAAGCCAGCCGAGAGATGTAGTCCCTCCAGCGTGTCCTGGGTCTTCCCTGGGGCCTCCTCCCAATGGGACGTGCCCGGAACACCTCTTCAGCGAGGCGTCCAGAGAGCATCCGGAAAAGATGCCCGAGCCACCTCAACTGACTACTTTCGACGTGGAGGAGCAGCGGCTCGACTCTGAGCTCCTCCCGAGTGACCGAGCTCCTCACCCTATCTCTAAGGGAGCGCCCAGCCACCCTGCAGAGGAAACTCATCTCGTCTGCTTGTACTCGCGATCTCGTTCTTTCGGTCATGAGCCAAATCTCATGACCACAGGTGAGGATCGGAACGTAGATCGATCGGTAAAGCGAGAGCTTTGCCCCCCTACTCAGCTCTCTCTTCACCACGACAGTCCGATACAGTGACCGCATCACTGCAGATGCTGCACCTATCCATCTATCAATCTTACGCTCTCGGCACACTGGACCAGCTCTACACGCTCCATCAAGTGCTCGAGGATTCATGGGCGTTCGCCCAACCAGTCCACATGTGTTTTGTGGATCTGGAGAAGGCGTTCAACCGTGTCCCTCGGCACCCTGTGGGGAGTGCTCCGGGAGTACAGGGTCCGGGGTCCTTTGCTAAGGGCTATCTGGTCCCTGTACGACCGCAGCAGGAGCTTGGTTCGCATTGCCGGTAGTAAGTCAAACCTGTTTCCAGTGCACGTTGGCCTCTGCCAGGGCTGCCCTTTGTCACCGGTTCTGTTCATTATTTTTATGGACACTGTAATGTCCCTTTAAACAGTTTGTATGAAAGATTGTTTGGGTAGTTTCTATGGAGATAAACAGTGACATCAGAGCACATGTACAACCCCTGGCAAAAATTATGGAATCACCGGCCTCGGAGGATGTTCATTCAGTTGTTTAATTTTGTAGAAAAAAAGCAGATCACAGACATGACACAAAACTAAAGTCATTTCAAATGGCAACTTTCTGGCTTTAAGGAACACTATAAGAAATCAAGAAAAAAAATTGTGGCAGTCAGTAACGGTTACTTTTTTAGACCAAGCAGAGGGAAAAAAATATGGACTCACTCAATTCTGAGGAATAAATTATGGAATCACCCTGTAAATTTTCATCCCCAAAACTAACACCTGCATCAAATCAGATCTGCTCGTTAGTCTGCATCTAAAAGGGAGTGATCACACCTTGGAGAGCTGTTGCACCAAGTGGACTGACATGAATCATGGCTCCAACACAAGAGATGTCAATTGAAACAAAGGAGAGGATTATCAAACTCTTAAAAGAGAGTAAATCATCACGCAATGTTGGAAAAGATGTTGGTTGTTCACAGTCAGCTGTGTCTAAACTCTGGACCAAATACAAACAACATGGGAAGGTTGTTAAAGGCAAACATACTGGTAGACCAAGGAAGACATCAAAGCGTCAAGACAGAAAACTTAAAGCAATATGTCTCAAAAATCGAAAATGCACAACAAATGAACGAATGGGAGGAAACTGGAGTCAACGTCTGTGACCGAACTGTAAGAAACCGCCTAAAGGAAATGGGATTTACATACAGAAAAGCTAAATGAAAGCCATCATTAACACCTAAACAGAAACAAACAAGGTTACAATGGGCTAAGGAATAGCAATCATGGGCTGTGGATGACTGGATGAAAGTCATATTCAGTGATGAATCTCGAATCTGCATTGGGCAAAGTGATGATGCTGGAACTTTTGTTTGGTGCCGTTCCAATGAGATTTATAAAGATGACTGCCTGAAGAGAACATGTAAATTTCCACAGTCATTGATGATATGGGGCTGCATGTCAGGTAAAGGCACTGGGGAGATGGCTGTCATTACATCATCAATAAATGCACATGTTTACGTTGATATTTTGGACACTTTTCTTATCCCATCAATTGAAAGGATGTTTGGGGATGATGAAATCATTTTTCAAGATGATAATGCATCTTGCCATAGAGCAAAAACTGTGAAAACATTCCTTGCAAAAAGACACATAGGGTCAATGTCATGGCCTGCAAATAGTCCGGATCTTAATCCAATTGAAAATCTTTGGTGGAAGTTGAAGAAAATGGTCCATGACAAGGCTCCAACCTGCAAAGCTGATCTGGCAACAGCAATCAGAGAAAGTTGGAGCCAGATTGATGAAGAGTACTGTTTGTCACTCATTAAGTCCATGCCTCAGAGACTGCAAGCTGTTAGAAAAGCCAGAGGTGGTGCAACAAAATACTAGTGATGTGTTGGAGCGTTCTTTTGTTTTTCATGATTCCATAATTTTTTCCTCAGAATTGAGTGATTCCATATTTTGTTCCCTCTGCTTGGTCTAAAAAAGTAACCGTTACTGACTGCCACAATTTTTTTTCCTGATTTCTTATAGTGTTTCTTAAAGCAGAAAGTTGCCATTTGAAATGACTTTAGTTTTGTGTCATGTCTGTGATCTGCTTTTTTTTCTACAAAATTAAACAACTGAATGAACATCCTCCGAGGCCGGTGATTCCATCATTTTTGCCAGGGGTTGTAGAAGGAAATTTAAAGCAAATGAAAAACTAAAATGGCAAAGAATATTCCACCACCACTGCCCAAGTAAGAAAGACATCCCAAGAGGGCGACTCATCACCCAAAGACACAACTTTATTGCACAAAAACACTTCTCAGATGCAGAAATACAAGTGATGCAACAGGAGGTTGGACAAATGATCAGAGACGGCATCTGCCCTCTGACACAACTCATTGGACCACCAAGAAATGATTGTCCTCAAAAAACATACATTCAACAAAAAAACACCAGACCAAACCAGCCTCTCACACCACAGAAGAAGTAGGAGTCAAACACAACCCCAACACAATAGGAGTCATTCACTGCCCCCCCCCCCAAAAAAAACCAAGCCATTCACCATTCTCATCTACAAGACAATATACAGGTGCACACAGACCCAGAACAGCAGGAACTAGAAGAGGAATTGGCAAATAAGATTGAAGAAACAAGAAAAATGGACATGGAGCATTAAACTGTGTAAATTATGGAGCAGCATGTTACATACAAAGTGAATTAGCCCCACAAGATTTGGAGAGAAAAGGAACCACAAATAAGAAAAAGAATACCATGCCACAATGGAAAAAAATTACAACAAAAAATCAGCTGCCTAAGAGCAGAGATCTGCCAAATGGCAACATTTTTTGGGAAACCAAAACCATAAAAGGAATCTCCTTAAAAAAGTAAATCGCATTAAAAGTACATCAAGCCTTAGTGAAAGATTTTGCTGCACAGATTAGGAATAAAGACAAGAAAATACAAACAAAACGGATAAACAAACAATTTGCAAAAAACCTCAGACTGGTGTACAGGAAGTTGAGTACAACAGCCACCTGAGAGAGAAGAAATTGAAAGATTTTAAGATAAGAAAAGCCTTTATTCATCCCTTAATGGGGAAATTTCAGTGTCACATCGCAGCATAGAACAGTAGGAATAGACAGAAGGGCATGAAATAAAACGAACAAGCATCTCTTAAAAACAAGAACTAAAAAAGCACTGAGTGCCGGGTAAAGCTGAGGCTACCATTGTTCAGTTCAATGCTTCACTGCCGGGATGATATACACTGTCAGGATGTGAGAGTGATCAGATAAAATGACTTCAGCGTGAAATGTACAATAAGTTACTCTGATATTTACAATATGGACAGGTCAAATATAAGTACTATATATATGTAATATGTAGTGTAATACGAGTTTTATCAAAAACTATATGGATTTCATTCATATGTTTTTACGTCAGACATGCTTGAACCCTCGTGCGCATGCGTGAGTTTTTCCACGCCTGTCGGTGACGTCATTCGCCTGTGACCACTCCTTGTGGGAGGAGTCGTCCAGCCCCTTGTCGGAATTCCTTTGTCTGAGAAGTTGCTGAGAGACTGGCGCTTTGTTTGATCAAAATTTTTTCTAAACCTGTGAGACACATCGAAGTGGACACGGTTTGAAAAATTAAGCTGGTTTTCAGTGAAAATTTTAATGGCTGATGAGAGATTTTGAGGTGATTCTGTCGCTTTAAGGACTTCCCACGGTGCGAGACGTCGCTCAGCGCTCTCAGGCGCCGTCGTCAGCCTGTTTCAAGCTTAAAACCTCCACATTTCAGGCTCTATTGATCCAGGACGTCGTGAGAGAACAGAGAAGTTTCAGAAGAAGTCGGTTTCAGCATTTTATCCGGATATTCCACTGTTAAAGGAGATTTTTTTTAATGAAAGACGTGCGGACGGATCCGCGCGTCGGAACGCAGCCGACGCGGCGCGGCGGCACAGGAAAAACGGAGCAGACCACTCTTTGAAGACAAATACAACCCCTGGCAAAAATTATGGAATCACCGGCCTCAGAGGATGTTCATTCAGTTGTTTAATTTTGTAGAAAAAAAGCAGATCACAGACATGATACAAAACTAAAGTCATTTCAAATGGCAACTTTCTGGCTTTAAGAAACACTATAAGAAATCAAGAAAAAAAGATTGTGGCAGTCAGTAACTGTTACTTTTTTAGACCAAGCAGAGGGAAAAAAATATGGAATCACTCAATTCTGAGGAAAAAATTATGGAATCACCCTGTAAATTTTCATCCCCCAAATTAACACCTGCATCAAATCGGATCTGCTCATTGACATTGACCCTATGTGTCTTTTTGCAAGGAATGTTTTTGCAGTTTTTGCTCTATGGCAAGATGCATTATCATCTTGAAAAATGATTTCATCATCCCCAAACATCCTTTCAATTGTCCAAAATATCAACGTAAAGTTGTGCATTTATTGATGATGTAATGACAGCCATCTCCCCAGTGCCTTTACCTGACATACAGCCCCATATCATCAATGACTGTGGAAATTTACATGTTCTCTTCAGGCAGTCATCTTTATAAATCTCATTGGAACGGCACCAAACAAAAGTTCCAGCATCATCACCTTGCCCAATGCAGATTCGAGATTCATCACTGAATATGACTTTCATCCAGTCATCCACAGTCCACGATTGCTTTTCCTTAGCCCATTGTAACCTTGTTTTTTTCTGTTTAGCTGTTAATGATGGCTTTCGTTTAGCTTTTCTGTATGTAAATCCCATTTCCTTTAGGCGGTTTCTTACAGTTCGGTCACAGACGTTGACTCCAGTTTCCTCCCATTCGTTCCTCATTTGTTTTGTTGTGCATTTTTCGATTTTTGAGACATATTGCTTTAAGTTTTCTGTCTTGACGCTTTAATGTCTTCCTTGGTCTACCAGTATGTTTGCCTTTAACAACCTTCCCATGTTGTTTGTATTTGGTCCAGAGTTTAGACACAGCTGACTGTGAACAACCAACATCTTTTGCAACATTGCGTGATGATTTACTCTCTTTTAAGAGTCTGATAATCCTCTCCTTTGTTTCAATTGACATCTCTTGTATTGGAGCCATGATTCATGTCAGTCCACTTGGTGCAACAGCTCTCCAAGGTGTGAACACTCCTTTTTAGATGCAGACTAACAAGCAGATCTGATTTGATGCAGGTGTTAGTTTTGGGGATGAAAATTTACAGGGTGATTCCATAATTTTTTCCTCAGAATTGAGTGATTCCATATTTTTTCCCTCTGCTTGGTCTAAAAAAGTAACCATCACTGACTGCCACAATCTTTTTTTCTTGATTTCTTATACTGTTTCTTAAAGCCAGAAAGTTGCCATTTGAAATGACTTTAGTTTTGTGTCATGTCTGTGATCTGCTTTTTTTCTACAAAATTAAACAACTGAATGAACATCCTCCGAGGCCGGTGATTCCATAATTTTTGCCAGGGGTTGTAATAATCCCAGACATACAAGTTCAGAGAGGGATATTTCAGGTAGACAGACTCTCACCACTTTTATTCTGTTTAATCACAGACCCACTCAGCAAGATCCTGAAGGAGCATGACATCGGGTATGACTTAACTAGAGACAGAGGAAAGAAACATCAGGAAGTGGTGAACTATCTCTTATTTATGGACGATTTGAAGATCTTTGCTGACTCAGAGCAGGGACTCAGTCAGCTAGTGGAGGAAGTTCATAACTTCACCGTGGACACTGGTATGGAATTTGGACTGGATAAATGTTCTAAACGTGCAGGAAAAAAGAAAGCAGCAGAAAACATACAGTTGGATGAAGGGAGCTAAATTTAAGATGTGGCTGAAGATTCCACATACAAATACTTTGGAATAGAAGAAAATGAGAGAGAAACACAAGAATACCTAAAACACTTAAAAAAGATCTTCAAATCAGAATTAACACCAAAGAACAATTTTGAGGGCGGGGCTTCCATCAGGCTCCAGCAGGTCATGTGACAAGTTGACATCTTCAGATGGTTCAGTCTGTTCACTGAAGCCTGAAACCAAAGTCCTGGTGTCTTTCTTTCTTGGGGACAGACGACTTGTCTTCTTCTACCTCCGTCCTGCAGAAGGTGCGTCTAAATGTGCCTGTGGGGGGGAACAGGATGGGAGGGGGGCTTCAAGTTCCTGCTGGATTCTATGATCTAATAAACTCACCAAAACAAAGAAACACTGATGTGAAATCAGAGCCCTGTTGAGTGTGTGAGTGCTGGAAAGGTGTGCACAGTGGGTCGTCCAAAGGTGAGTCAGGTCACATTTTTGTCAAAGTGAGTGATGACTGGATGATTTGTTATTAAACTTGTTCTCGTCTTCATACTTAAAGGTTTCAACAGTTTAACACAAAAAGTGACTTTGGACTGAAAGCGGGATGGAAGGTAAATTATAGCGGGTTTGTTCTGTGAGATCTTGGGGACAACGTGAAGGTGGACATGTGTACACAGGGGTCAAAGTTCATGCTGCATTCAATGGAAAGCTGGAACTCAGGATTTCTGACTTCCAGCTTGAAAATCTACAAATTTTAACAGGATTTTGAATCAAAGTAACAAGTTGGACATTAAAGAGCCGGTTCTGTTCTGGTCCAGTGTGTGTTGAATCAGGTACATTTATTTTTGGGTTGTGACAGTCAGACACAGAATTTTATTAATATTCATGAACTAATATTGCATTTAATGACTTTTCCATCATTTTCATGAGGGTGAGAAGTTTTAGATTTGAAACACTGACACTGAATAATGTTTTTAAACACATTTATGATTTTGATCCCATCAAGTTTTTAAAATATTTGTTAATTATCTTTGCTGATTTTAACCAATTTAATCAAGTTTTAGGTTTTTAACATTCAAATTATTTTAATGTTTTTGAAATATTTTGAGTATTTTGCTGTTTTCTAATTTCAATCATTTTCATGTTCTTAAAAATATATTGTCATTGTCATTTTTACAGATTTTAGTTCATTTCCTTAGTGTTGTATTAAACTTTTTTTTCTGTTTTGTGCTTATTTTTATTTTAATAATAAACGACACCATGTAATTAAAGAAAAGTTTCCTGAAATTATTTTAACACATCTTAAAGGTTTTGTTTTTGTCTGTTCACAGCCTCCCCTCGATTATGTCAAATTAATTCGCAAGTTAGGACAATGAAAGCGAGGCTGGCGAGGGGTGATACGGCAGCGTCTCCGCTGTAGAGGCAGCAGACCACCGCGGCCGGGCAGCGGTGATCCTCTGTAACGCCTGGTCTTTGAGGAACAAAATGCAGGAGCTCTGGTCTACTGCCAAGGTGTTTGGAGTCCTGTGAGTCGAGCGTGCTGGTTTTCACAGAGACTTGGCTACATGTGGATATAACGACTTCTTTTATTGAACTGGAAGGCGTCTCTGTTAATCGCCCAGATCGGACTGAAACTTCAGGGAAGCACCGTGGAGGGGATCTGTGCATACGTCAGCAACAGGGAGGGAGACTGTATGCAGCACTGACGTTGAGCTGCTGTGTCCCTCCCTCAGACCTTTTTATCTTCCTCGAGAGTTTGGAAATGTTAATCTGTATTGTTTATGTCCTTCCTCGTGGTAAAGCGGCCAGGCAGCAGCTCAGATTGCTGACTGTGTTCATCACCAGCTGCAGAGCACACCTGGGTCCCCGAGATTTTAATCACTGCAAAGTGGAAATGTCTCTCCCCGGCTTCGAACAGTATGTTAAATGTGCCACTCGAGATAACAAGGTTTTAGACAAATGCTGTAGAAACATTAAAAATGTGTATAGTTCTAGAATGAAGCCTCCACTGTTAAACTTTGATCATAATACGGTCCATTTAATTCCTACATACAGACTGTGTTCAAGAGAAGGAAACCTCAGACAAAGACCGTGTCCACATGGACACAGGATTGTGTGGAGACACTTAACAGTTCATTTCTCTGCACAAACTGGAATACTTTTCATGATTTGGATATAAATGAGGCCACAGAAACAATAACAGACTATAGTAAGTTTTGTGTTGACTGTGTGGTTCCCAATAAGAACATTACTGTGTATCCCAACAACAAGTCTTATATCACTAGAGAAGTAAAGGACTGTATTAATGGTAAAAAGATCACTTTTAAAAAATATGATAGAGCTGGTTTAAAAGCAGTTCAAAAAGAACTCAACCAACTCCTGCGGGAGGAAACACAGGAACATCAGTGAACAAAATTTTAGGTCTATGGACTCGAGAAGGCTTTGGGATTCTATGAAAGCTGCAGTTAACATGACTATGGAGAGAGAAAAAAGGTTTTGTGACTCATGATGAACTGGAGAAAGCAAACAAACTTCATGATTTTATTCTCGGGTTTGAAACTCAGGATTTTTCTTTGGAATGTAATCATGTGTTACAGTCTCTTCCTGTTACTGAGGTCGGGTTGGTAGTCGACCCCCCATAAAATTAAGTTACTGTTTAGTGGGGTTTGTAAGGGTAAATCCACAGGCCCTGATGGTGTTTCTGCTCTTCTTTTAAAGACCTGTGCAGAAGAGCTCACTCCAGCTTGGTGCCCAGTTTTTCAGCAGTCTGTACACACACACACACACACACACACACACACACACACACACACACACACACACACACACACACACACACACACACACACACACACACACACACACACACACACACACACACACACACACACACAGAGAGTTCCTATCCTCTAGAAAAAAATCTAGTCCTGTTCCAAAGAAACCCTGTCCAACTGAGAGTAATGATTATAAACCAGTAGTGTTAACGTCTGTTGTAGTTAAATGTTTGAAGAAATATATTATTTCTGTATTGAAAGCCGACGTCAGCTCTGAATTGGATCCACTGCAGTTCGGTAACAGATATGGACGAGGTACAGACGATGCAATTTATAGTATCACCCGTTTGACCCTAAAGCATCTGGAGGACCCCAAGGCTTATGCACGTCTTTTATTTGTCGATTTTAGTTCTGCTTTTAATACTTTGTGGCCTCAGATGGGTGTAGACCTGCTTATTGTGAAATGGTTTTATTCTTTTTTAACTAATAGGACTCAGAACATTAAAGTAAACAACACAGTCTCAGACTCCAGGGGCCTGTACTACAAAGCGGGGTTAACTTACTTATTTTACACATATTAGACATTCCACAGGTTAATCATCTGTAACAGATTTGGGGAACAATTGAATTGTACGTACGCATTTACCCGATCAGCAACACGTTGCCAACAAGCCTGTCTTGCTTTATTGGCAGACGATGTGTTCAATTTCCCCCTTAACATTAATTTAAATTCCTCGTAGCTCCGCATAATAATCACGCATTCATCTTCGGTAAGGTAAGGTGACCGCGCCATCATTGAAAAATGGTGACGTGTGCTGCAACCTGCCCCTTTTATGTGAACGCACACAAACTCCAATTAGGTTAACACAGGTTCAACAAATCAACATCTTATTCAGCGTCGTAGTACCAATTAACACCATTTGAGAAAACCAGGTTTTGTCAACCCCGGTTTAAGAGGTTGACCCTGGGTTACATCTGAGTAAGTTAACCCCACTACGTAGTACAGGCCCCAGGAGTACCTCAGGGTTGTGTGAGTTCCCCTGTCTTGTTTATGTTATATACAAATGAATGCAGCAGTCGTCTCCCCGGTAACTTGATTTTTAAGTTCTGTGATGACACGGCCGTCCTCAGCCTCTTGCACAAGGACAAAGATCCCTCATCTTATTTTCTGAGGTGGAGTCTTTTGTTCAGTGGTGTGATACCAATCACCTGGTTATAAATGTAAATAAAACACAGGAGATGGTTCTAGATCCTCGGTCTGTTGGGGACCAGACTCCAATTGTAGTTCATGATCAAAAAAATCTGCCAGGTAAGCTCTTATAGATATCCAGGTGTTCACTTAGATCATCTGTTTAGCTGAGAAACCCATATTAATTATTTGTGTGCACGTTTACAGCAAAGACTGTATTTTTTATGTCGACTTAGTGTGTTTGGTGTTGATCAGAAAGTTATGCTTTTATTTTATCGGGTGTTGGAGAGCATCATTAGATATGGGAAGGGAACTTAATGGTTCAGTTAAAATCAAAGCTTTCTCGTCTGGTGCAGAATGCCATGAAGGTTATGCAGGGCTCGACATAGCCATTTGCCCGCTGACCTGGCGCCGATTTGGCCCAGTTTTGGGCCACTACGGGCCAGTACAATTTATCAAATGGTGGCCCGCTCAGGCCACTACAAAAATACGCAAAATTCTATTTATTTTACCATATTTTGTGGCGGCAAAGTCGAATTTCTTCACATCTCTCTGTTATCAAACTTCACCGAGTCTGCCATGTCTGTTTTGGTCTTGCACCATGCTTAGGGTTGAGTATCGTTAAGAAATGATTTGATCCACCGATATCAATAGTCTTCTTGCTTAACGATTCCCTTATTGATCCTTCAGAGCGACCGTTGTTTTTGAGGGTCTTTGTTGGGAAATGATAATTTCTCTACGTTGATTGCAGACCCGGCAGTGGCTCTGTAATCAACCACCTCTGCAGAGCGACTGCACTTTGAAACATGAACCAATGAAGCAGTGCTTCGATCCGCTGGCTTGTTGGACTTTATCTTAATTTTTCCCCACTAAGACCCTAAAGAGCGTATACCTGTGAGTAACATACACCCTTTTATATTAAACCAACCTGTTATGGTCTTCTGATAGTTGATAGATTTCTCTCAGCGTTTGTTGTCGTAAAAGAGTCAAATGTATTTAAAAATTGCATTATTTTTTAATTTATTTTTATTTATATATTAATAATAATAATAGCAACAGCAATAATAGTAATAACAACTCTTCAAAAGCGGCAAGTCCGCTTCTTAAAGCCTCTCAAAGCCATTAAAATATGTCAAATGTGACTGTGATTTTGTGCAGATTAATGTCACTAACTGGGAATCGTCCTCCGTTCTGTTGACTCAGCTTCAAACGTTGTGCGCCTCTCTGCCGAGACAGAGTCCGGTTGGAATTAATAACTTCAAAACGAGCTGGTGCTTTAAATAAAATGACACCTCTTTACAAACACTGTAATACAGAAAATAAACTACAATCAACTAAAACTTTTTTTTCTTCCCAAAATGAGACGTGCCGTATTTCTTTATGAATTAAACTGATGCTGACGTGCAGCACAGTCTGCTGCAAGAGCTCAGCTCAGAGGTATGGAAAGACATTCATGCCAATGATGTCTGAAAGGAAATGCTTTTGACAAAAACTACAGATTTTATTTCTATCTATGTTGTTCAGAGATCAAGGATCCACCATGTAGACCAGGGATGGCCAAGTTCGGTCCTCGAGAGCCACCTTCCTGACACACTTAGTTGTCTCCCTGCTCCAACACACCTGAATCCAATGAAAGACTCGTTAGCAGACTTTTAATGAGCCTTTCATTGGATTCAGGTGTGTTGGAGCAGGGAGACAACTAAGAGTGTCAGGAATGTGGCTCTCGAGGACCAAACTTGGCCACCCCTGTGCTACAGTTTATTTAGGTACAGAGTTTAAGGATCCAGTGACCAATTTCATATTTATTTACTTTTAAGACTCAATAAAATATTGTTGACATAGAAAACCTGTAAAGCCTACTTTTAGTACACAGAAAATTCACAAGAGGTATCAATAAAGGAATCAATAAGGAATCGGATCAATAAGCAGAATTGATAATGGTATTGATATTGATCAAATCTTATCAATACCCATCCGTAACCACGCTCCATGCTCCCTCAGAATCTCGCGCATATTGAAATGTATGTTGTCGATGCGTGGAGCGTGCGTTTGGCCGTTTCCGTCACCGATCTTCAGCAATGTTCGTTAACATCTTTACATGCACGGGAAGCTGCAGGAAACAAAGATGAACAAGACGCAAATCTAACAGAAAACTTTGAAATTCCGTCTGAAATATGTTTAAACTACAACCACCCAAACCCGGACAACAACCAGGAAACTGGCCAGAAGAGGAAGCTGAGTGATGATGAGTTCAGGGAGAGAAACAGGCTGTATGAAAGAAACGAGGAAGAGAGATTTTGTCCCGACCTGGCCGCAGAAATGGGCGTGGCTTGGTCACAACCAAGAAACCCCACGGTGACAACATGAGCAAAAGAGCCAAGCATGTTTTTTTATCCAATTTTTAGATCTATAACTCCAATCCAGACAGGGCATACTGTTTAGTTTTGATATGAATTTTACATTTCTGACTGAGTTAGCCAACTCTGAGGGCTGCTAAAAAATGCCCTCTAAATTTTATGGGAGTCACATTATTTTTTTACACTTGAGAATGCCCTCTGATAAATTCTATTGTTTTTTTTAACTTCATGGTCCATAGACTATTTTATGTTTTTTTTCTGGATTTGTTTATATTCTATAGGCAGTTTGATTTGCAGGATTTCAAGGTGGAATATCATGAACTCTCACAAAAACCATGGGCCAGTGCTCCTACACTGTGGGCCACTAATGTCTAAATTTTACTGGCCCTGTGGGCCAGTGGGGCAAATTGGTTTATGTCAAGCCCTGTTATGGGGAGGACCAGAACCCTTCTCCTTCAGCCCATCTATGAGCAGTCTGTCTGTAGGCAAGCACAGAAAATACTCTGTGGTCCGTCCCACATCCTCCATCAGGAGTCTGAACTTTTACCATCTGGGAGACGATACAGAGCCTCCAAGTGCAAACTGAACACATACAAGAACTCTTTTGTTCCAACTAGTGATGGGATGATGATGATACCTCAAGGAGTGTATTGACACACTACACAAACTGTGTCGGCACTGTATTGACACTGTGTTGGTCGCTTAATAGTGACCCCTGCAGTAGTCAAAAACGGCCAGTTATACCCTGGACTCCAGAGGGTTAACGTCCATAAGACGTTTGTTTCAATAAAACTAAGATAGTGATAAAATAGTGTTCTGAACTTACACGGTCAGTGATCAAGAAGAGAAAAGAAGACAATGAGACACCGACTACATTTTGGGGCAAAGTAATGGGACATTAGCCAAATATCGAGACAACAAATAAATTATCAATAGATTAATATAATTTGTGATGTTGTAGTAAATATAATCTCAAAGAATTCAGTAATTTCACAGTGATTTGGTCCCAGTGTCAGAGACGAGGACAAACACTCTGAAGTTCTGATCTTGTGCCAAACATCAGGGTGACTCCCCCTGATATAGATCTGACAGAGATAGATGGACATACAGGACAGGTCATTGAACAGCACAGGAACATTCAGGAGCAGAAAAACAGCCAAAACACACAGAAAAATCCTGCAGCAGCCAATCACATCTACTGCTCACAGCGAGCAACGACAAAGACAACTGATGATGTCATGTAGCCTCAAAATGATCCATTAGACTCTATAACTCCTCCCTCTGACCCTCATTAACATAACAGCTGTCCCCTCCCTGTCTCACTGTGTCTCATCAGTTGTCCTCTCAAATGTCCAATAATAACATGTCTGCAGCTGCTCACATGTCCAAGAACTCTTCCACTCTCAGAATGTGCAATAAATCATTTGTATATACTGATTTAAAACACAAAACTGTCAAGAGGGGGAATCAATATAAGTGTAAAGATGATTGTTATATAATCAGAGCAGTAAATTGATCAGTCCGTGTGAACGTCCTCATGTGCGGTTATTTCCACCAGGTGCTGATCCACGACGTGAATTCTACCTTCCAGAACAGCTCTTACATAATCATCTGAATCTGAACCTGTCAACTATCTGTCATAAGCGGAGACACGAGGCCAAAACATCATCATCAGAGTGCGCAGGACGCCGGGGGGCAACTGCTGTGGTTGTCATTTTTACTGTAAAAATCATTGGTTATAATGAATAAAAAATCAGAAGCAGAGACACGAGGCCAAAACATCATCATCAGAAGTTGGATTTATTAAGTGTGTCAAACCTGCAGTCTGCTCTCTTCTTTTTTGTTGATGTTCCCATCAGTCCTGTAAAATTCTCTTTCCAGGATTAGAGCTACGATGACCCAGTATGTGAGCAGGAGCTGAGCTCTCCTCAGTCTCTGCAGCATTTCTCTCATTGAAACTTTCATTACAGAAACTGGTGATGTTTAAAAAGCTCCTCTGCAGATTTGGACGTCCTGCACCTGTTCCACCTCTCACTTTCTGAGGCGGGTTTCTGCTGCAGACACACAATCAGGTTTTTAAACACACACGTGTGATTTTTATTCAGTTCATTCATATATTCTTATTTCTTTAAGGAATCATGATTTATTTTGTCTGTGGTGACGCTTAATAAATATCAATAAACTTCTACTATAATGTAATCTTAATACATAAATTGACGTCTCATGAATTCAGTCTAATTGTCACTGACACACACGTGCTGTGGACAGTATCGACAGTACGACACCGGTAGTGAAAGTGGAGCCAGAAATAAGTAGCTCTACAGATTCGTGTTTTTCTTAACACGTTACTTCACACTCAGGTTTAAATCCTCCCTCTCTGCTCTGCGCTCGCTGTCTCACGTGCACTGATGTTCTCACGCTCACTCAGCAGAATGGAGTCCAAAAACAAAGTTCTCGTCTTCGTGAAGATGCTCCGTGTGGTTGGTTTCCTGCAGAGATTCTACAGTTTTCCTCTTGGTCACATATGTGGACCTCAGTGATCTATTCAGCACTGAGGTGTTAAATTTTATATCGTCTCATTAATAAACGAGTTCAGTCGATATTACGGCCAACAAGATATCGAGTTTGTCTTCATGTTGGCACAATGTGACCTTAAGAAAAACAAGACGGACAAACACCAGTGAAGACAATCTGACATTTTGCTCTACGGCTGAAAACTGCTGAGTTAAAATAACGTTACAGCTTCCACACAGGTGGAACAAACAGCTGATTCTGTCCTTTTTAAAGGGTTTCTTGAGTTTATCTGGAGTTTGTCAAAACACACAAAGCAGCAAATTTGTCAGAACTGAGTGACTTTGTTGTTTGGAGACGACAGCAGACAAAATCACCACCATGAATTTCATTTCTGTCCTTTGTGACATTTTGTCTTGTGGTTCAGTAACACATGGAGCCGTCCACATGATGGGTGGCAGCTGGAGCCAGGTAGAGGTCAACCAAGGGGTCAACATTTAAAAAGCATAAACCACATTATTTGACTGATCAGAATAATTTACATCACTTTTAACACATTTAGAGCAACTTTAACTTTTGACCCCTGTGTGGACTGAAGTTGACCTTTGTCACCTTTTCTGCTGTTTTTAACCCATAACTCCAGAACATTCAGTCATAGTCTAAACTATACGCTTAGAGAATCTTTATGATCAGCAAATTTATTCTCCTTAAACAGGACAGAAAACCTCCTCGACTGTTTCATCAACAGAAACATCTAATTTGGTGCTTTCAGACAAACTGATGGTTTCTTCATGAAAATCCTGTGAACATCTTTATTTTTGGAGAAATGCTGCCCTCGTGTGTCTGATAAAGGGATTTACAATTATAAAGGCAGCTGAGTGAAGCTGTCAGAAACCTGGATCAGAGCAGCTGAACGTCAGCGTTGTAAATGTGGCCACCCGGTTGTCCTCAGTTCATGTCCGTCTCTTCTGTCATGTTGATCTTCCAGCATTTCTGCTGCCAAATTGTCTTCATGACAGAATCAGAAACGCTGCTGATTCAGCAAAAATGTTGTTCCCCTTTAAGACGCTCCTCGTTCCACCTCCACCATCAACTTCTGTCACCGCTGATGGTTTGACCTCTGACCTTACAGGTACAGCAGCAGACATCATGAATCTGTTCCTAGTTAATAACCAGAGCTCACCCGGGTTTATTCTCCAACGACGAGGTCTGTGAGAAAAGTATCGTACCTTTTTATTTTTTCAAAAACTATATGGATGTGATTCATATGTTTTTACATCAGCCAAGCTTGAACCTTCGTGCGCATGCGTAAGTTTTTCCACGCCTGTCGGTTGCGTCATTCGCCTGTGAGCAGGCCTTGTGGGAGGAGTGGTCCATCCCCCTCGTCGGATTTTCATTGTCAGGAAATGGCGGAATGATTTGGGCTTTTTTTTTTTCCATCAGAATTTTTTCAGAAACTGTTAGAGACAGGCAGCTAGAAACCATTCGAAAAATGTATCTGGCTTTCGGTGAAAATTTTACAGGCTTCACAGAGAATAAGGAGTGTTACTACAGCTTTAAGGACGGCCCACAATGGCGCACTGCGCCGCCATCAAGAGGCAGAAAGCACCACATCATTTCTAAACGGATGGCTGTGTGGAGCCGGGACCGTCGTGTGCAGTTTCTCTGGTTATCACAAGAGCTGGACATCAGCCATTTTCCGGCAGATTTCACCTTTAGCAAGAGATTTTGTCATGGAAAGCTGCGCGGAGGCTTCGCGCGTCACGACCGATTCGCTGATCGAGCGAGACAAAGGAACACCTCCATTTTGGAGTGTTAAAGGACAAGTTGGAACATGCCCAGCTCTCCACAATTTCTCTTATACTCACTGGGCTGGTAAGCACTGAAAGCCGAGATAGGCATGTCCCAACTTGTCCTCTCACACTCTGAAACGGAGGTGTTCCTTTGTCTCGCTCGATCAGCGAATCGGTCCTGACGCGCGTAGCCTCCGCGCGGCTTTCCGTGACAAAATCTCTTGTTAAAAATGAAATCTGCAGGAAAATGGCTGATGTCCAGCTCTTGTGATAACCAGAGAAATTGCACACGACGGTCCCGGCTCCACACAGCCATCCGTTTAGAAATGATGTGGTGGTTTCTGCCTCTCGATGGCGGCTCGGAGCGCGGCACGCCATTGTGGGGCGTCCTTAAAGCTGTAGTAACACTCCTTATTCTCTGTGAAGCCCGTAAAATTTTCACCGAAAGCCAGATAAATTTTTCATATGGTTGCCAGCTGCCAGTCTCTAACAGTTTCTGAAAATATTCTGATGGAAAAAAAGCCCAAATCATTCCGCCATTTCCTCGCAATGAAACAACGATGAGAGGGGTGGAGCAGTGCTCACTCAAAGCCTGCCCACAGATGAATGACGCAACCGACAGGTGTAGAAAAACTCACGCATGCGCACGAAGGTTCAAGCTTGGCTGATGTAAAAACATATGAATCAAATCCATAGTTTTTGAAAAAAATAAAAAGGTACGATACTTTTCTCACAGACCTCGTATTTCCCTGCACTATGCAGGCGAGGAAAATGATGACAAACACCAAATAAAATTCTTTACCAACGGCTGGAAATTTTCTAAGAGTCATTTTAGTGTTTACACTATTGTGTAAATAGACTTTTGAATGAAACCTGAAGTTCCAGCTGAAGTGTTGACAGCAGAGAGTCGACTGGATCAGGGGACACAAATTTACTGGAAATATTTTTGATGGAAGTTGAAGTTCTTTTACAAAACTTAAATGTGAATCTGTAAATTTTCTTGAATGACATTGTTTTGGTGATTTTTTTTTCTCTTTTTGTTCTCATTCAATTCGGCTATATGCACAACATGGTTTTCATCATGACAGTTGGTATTTTGCCACAATTTCACAATTCTTCATTCAAGAACAGAGCTTTGATGAATCAAACAAAACCATCACAATTTAAATTTATCACAAACTGAAGGAAAATAAGCATTTTGGGTGAATTTTAATATTTTTCAAACAACTAATCTGTTTACAACAAAATTCAACATTTTGTGAGAAAAAATTGTGAACAGAGTTTAAAGGAATGAATCAAAACCATCAGAATGAAAATCAGAAACTGAAGTGAAACTGTGTTGTGATGAATTTCACTATTTTCACAATTAAAAGTTTCTAAATTCTGTGAGGAAGAATTGTAAACAGTTTGTTTTATCTTTATCGAAGATAACTTTTCAGTTATCTGATTATCTGTTATCGAAGTTAATTTTTTGGTTATCTGTGCCCACCACTGACAACAAGTCTATTTAAGATCATCTGTGTCACTGTTTGAGAGCACGGAGTCCATAAGAACAGACAGAGAACTCTTTGCAGCTGCACACAAACTCTGCAGGCCTCTGGTGCAGGGGGTGGAGTCACAGGAGGTGGAGCCGCAGGGGCGAGGGGTGCGAAAGGGCCCCCCAAACCCCTTAAAGTTCTGCTTTTTCAGCAATTTTAAATACATTTTTTTGCAACTACTACTAATAATAATCAGATTCTAAAACAAAAAAAAATTAATATATTATTATTAATACACAGGGGTGGTGCCCAAGTGGTTAGTGCGCTTGTTTTCAGTGCAGAAGGTTCCCGGTTCAAACCCCACCTCTGCCACACTTCTCTATGTCACGTGGAATTGTGTCAGGAAGGGCATCCGGTGTAAAAATTGTGCCAAATCAACATGCAGATCAACCTTGGATCTGCTGTGGTGACCCCGAGTGAAAACAAGGGAGCAGCTGAAGAAACGTGCTTACTTTATTTTATCATCATTGACTTAACATTTGTAATATTTAAGAATAAAGTAATTTTGCTGAAAAACCCAGGAGTTACAAATTCTTTAATTATGTGGTGTATTATTTTAAAAATGACTACACAGCTGTTATCAATCTATAACCTAAAGTTCTCGCTACCTCAGCAGAGCTGCCAGAATCATGAAAGACACATCCCACCCCAGCAACCACCTGTTTGACCTATGACCCTCAGGCCGACGGTATAGGTCAATCAAAACTAGGACAAAGACTCAGGGACAGCTTTCTCCCCAGAGCGATCAATTTGTGATTAATCTGCACTTTTCAATGTTCTTGTGCAATATCTGTACCCATGTGCAATATTTTCCCATGCAATATCATTCCACAGTTTTACATAATTCTCGTTTTACATTTTACTTTTGTCCACATTTTATTTTAGTTGTACATATATTTAAATAATTTATTTTGTTATATTTCGTTATCTTTTATTTGGCTCGGAAAAGCACCTTTTGGAGTTGCACTCAAATCTCTTTGGAATGTAAATTACAATGACAATAAAGGCTAATCTGATTCTGATTCTAAATCATCATCTCGCCAAATAAAGTAAGATGTTTCCTTGTTTGCACGTGTGGTCACCACAGCAAATCTAAGGCATCGGGCACCAAAATTGCAAAAAACAGTTCTGAGTATAATTGAAGGAAATCAGTCATAGCTACTGAGAACTTTAACCTCTGTATTGACTTCTTTCAAAGACCATGTTGTCCATAGGTCATTTTTAAGGTTTTGGAATTTCGTTTGTGAATTATCATGTGTGTGTTCAGGTTGCCCTTTTGTCCAAATCTTTTACCACACTCGGAACAGCCAAATGGTTTTTGTTCTGAATGAATTATCATGTGTGTGTTCAGGTGGCTCTTCTGTCCAAATCTTTTACCACACTCGGAACAGCCAAATGGTTTTTGCCCTGTATGAATTATCATGTGTGTGTTCAAGTTGCCCTGTAGTCCAAATCTTTGACCACACTCAGAACAAGCAAATGCTTTTTGCCCTGAATGAATTACCATGTGTGTCCTCAGAGTGCTCTTTTGTCCAAATCTTTGACCACACTCAGAACAAGCAAATGGTTTTTGCCCTGTATGAATTATCATGTGTCTATTCAGGTGGCTCTTATGTCCAAATCTTTGACCACACTCAGAACAGACGAATGTTTTTTGCCCTGTATGAATTATTACCATGTGTGTGTTCAGGTTGCACTTTCGTCCAAATCTTTTACCACACTCTGAACAAACAAATGGTTTTTGCCCTGTATGAATTATCATGTGTCTATTCAGGTGGCTCTTATGTCCAAATCTTCCATCGCATTCAGAACAACCAAATGGTTTTTGTCCTGTCTGAATTCTAATGTGTTTGTACAGAGTGCCCTTCTGTTTCTGTTTTTTACTCCGCTGCTCAGAACAGCTAAATGGTTTTCTGTTTGCTTGTGTCTCCATTTGTTGCTCTGAGTTGTTCCTGTGACCAGATGCTTTTCCATATTTAGAGCCTTTAAAGTGTCTCCCATCAGTGTTGCCTGAACTAACACTATTGGTATTTTTTCGACAGTTAAAACCTGATCGAGGTTTTCTGGTCTGTTTCCAGTCATAACTGTCATCAGTCTCAGTTCCAGAAGTGTCTGAACTCCTGCCAGTGGTATCTGGTTGTAAATGACTGTTTGGACCTGAGTTGCTGGTTGGTTGTGGTCCTCCATCGTCCTCTCCATCAGCTTCTGCTGTCAGTGTTCTGTGTACAGATGAGCTGCTGGCTACAGGCTCAGCCTCTGTGCTCTCATCACTTGGGCTTTGATGAAGCTGTGATGACTCTGGTTTTTCATCATCATTTTCACTCTTCACAGGGACGGCAGTGAAACCAAACTTGGTGAGATCTGCCTCCTCCAGCTGCTGAAGCTGCTCTCCCTGCTGACTTATCCACAGCTTCTCTTCTTCTTTAATGTCCTCCTGGTCAACACTCACATTCCATTCCTGGTGTTCAGGGAGAGTTTCTTCTTTAATCACCAACAATGGCTGCATGTCTGCAAAGAAACATATTAAGAATAAATGTTAGAACAACAATCATTAAAATAAAGTATCAGAGTGGTGAGTTTGACCTGATGACAGTAAGTTATTGACCTGATGGAACTGATTAAGTGGAAATGCTAAACGATCATGGACTCAACTATCTTGTTGAACTTGTTCAGTCTTGTGTGTCCTCGTGTCCTTGGATGCAGACTCTCTGTGTCACAAGGGTTTAAAAGAAGTCAGCAGGCTTCAGAGCCTTTTCTTGCCATGCTCCTATCTTGTGTGTTTTTCTTGTGAACCACTGATCGTATATAACACTGGATCGTTCATTGGCTAATATTTTTGAAACAAACCAGCCGCCACATTACCACTCCGATGTTCCGCTCCTGAACGGTCTTTTCTACTGATCTTTAATGAGGTGCATGCAGCTTTATCCTTTGTAATTTTGTTAGAAAAATAACTTCACGTGCAGCTATAAAATTGATTGATAGATAGTTTTGGAGCTTTAGGTGTTGTTGCTACAAGCTTTATTACTTATATCAGGCTGACGCTCACAGAGCTGTGTGTAATAAATATTGTCATTGCAGGAAAACTAACTCTCCTGGAGCTAGTTAAGTGGTGTTTTACGAGTATTCATTTAGTGGAACTATTAAAAAAAAAAAAATCCAATATTTCTGTGTTATCCATCCACTTTTATTTATGATATCAATCAATCAATTTTATTTATATAGCGCCAAATCACAACAAACAGTTGCCCCAAGGTGCTTTATATTGTAAGGCAAGGCCATACAATAACTACGTAAAAACCCCAACGGTCAAAACGACCCCCTGTGAGCAAGCACTTGGTGACAGTGGGAAGGAAAAACTCCCTTTTAACACGAAGAAACCTCCAGCAGAACCAGGCTCAGGGAGGGGCAGTCTTCTGCTGGGACTGGTTGGGGCTGAGGGAGAGAACCAGGAAAAAGACATGCTGTGGAGGGGAGCAGAGATCAATCACTAATGATTAAATGCAGAGTGGTGCATACAGAGCAAAAAGAGAAAGAAACACTCAGTGCATCATGGGAACCCCCCAGCAGTCTAAGTCTATAGCAGCATAACTAAGGGATGGTTCAGGGTCACCTGATCCAGCCCTAACTATAAGCTTTAGCAAAAAGGAAAGTTTTAAGCCTAATCTTAAAAGTAGAGAGGGTGTCTGTCTCCCTGATCTGAATTGGGAGCTGGTTCCACAGGAGCGGAGCCTGAAAGCTGAAGGCTCTGCCTCCCATTCTACTCTTACAAACCCTAGGAACTACAAGTAAGCCTGCAGTCTGAGAGTGAAGCACTCTATTGGGGTGATATGGTACTATGAGGTCCCTAAGATAAGATGGGACCTGATTATTCAAAACCTTATAAGTAAGAAGAAGAATTTTAAATTCTATTCTAGAATTAACAGGAAGCCAATGAAGAGAGGCCAATATGGCTAAGATATGCTCTCTCCTTCTAGTCCCCATCAGTACTCTAGCTGCAGCATTTTGAATTAACTGAAGGCTTTTCAGGGAACTTTTAGGACAACCTGATAATAATGAATTACAATAGTCCAGCCTAGAGGAAATAAATGCATGAATTAGTTTTTCAGCATCACTCTGAGACAAAACCTTTCTAATTTTAGAGATATTGCGTAAATGCAAAAAAGCAGTCCTACATATTTGTTTAATATGCGCTTTGAATGACATATCCTTATCAAAAATAACTCCAAGATTTCTCACAGTATTACTAGAGGTCAGGGTAATGCCATCCAGAGTAAGGATCTGGTTAGACACCATGTTTCTAAGATTTGTGGGGCCAAGTACAATAACTTCAGTTTTATCCGAGTTTAAAAGCAGGAAATTAGAGGTCATCCATGTCTTTATGTCTGTAAGACAATCCTGCAGTTTAACTAATTGGTGTGTGTCCTCTGGCTTCATGGATAGATAAAGCTGGGTATCATCTGCGTAACAATGAAAATTGAAGCAATGCCGTCTAATAATACTGCCTAAGGGAAGCATGTATAAAGTGAATAAAATTGGTCCTAGCACAGAACCTTGTGGAACTCCATAATTAACCTTAGTCTGTGAAGAAGATTCCCCATTTACATGAACAAATTGTAATCTATTAGACAAATATGATTCAAACCACCGCAGCGCAGTGCCTTTAATACCTATGGCATGCTCTAATCTCTGTAATAAAATTTTATGGTCAACAGTATCAAAAGCAGCACTGAGGTCTAACAGAACAAGCACAGAGATGATTCCACTGTCTGAGGCCATAAGAAGATCATTTGTAACCTTCACTAATGCTGTTTCTGTACTATGATGAATTCTAAAACCTGACTGAAACTCTTCAAATAGACCATTCCTCTGCAGATGATCAGTTAGCTGTTTTACAACTACCCTTTCAAGAATTTTTGAGAGAAAAGGAAGGTTGGAGATTGGCCTATAATTAGCTAAGATAGCTGGGTCAAGTGATGGCTTTTTAAGTAATGGTTTAATTACTGCCACCTTAAAAGCCTGTGGTACATAGCCAACTAATAAAGATAGATTGATCATATTTAAGATCGAAGCATTAATTAATGGTAGGGCTTCCTTGAGCAGCCTGGTAGGAATGGGGTCTAATAGACATGTTGATGGTTTGGATGAAGTAACTAATGAAAATAACTCAGAACAATCTGAGAGAAAGAGTCTAACCAAATACCGGCATCACTGAAAGCAGCCAAAGATAACGATACGTCTTTGGGATGGTTATGAGCAATTTTTTCTCTAATAGTTAAAATTTTATTAGCAAAGAAAGTCATGAAGTCATTACTAGTTAAAGTTAAAGGAATACTCGGCTCAATAGAGCTCTGACTCTTTGTCAGCCTGGCTACAGTGCTGAAAAGAAACCTGGGGTTGTTCTTATTTTCTTCAATTAGTGATGAGTAGTAAGATGTCCTAGCTTTACGGAGGGCTCTTTTTTATAGAGCAACAGACTCTTTTTCCAGGCTAAGTGAAGATCTTCTAAATTAGTGAGACGCCATTTCCTCTCCAACTTACGGGTTATCTGCTTTAAGCTGCGAGTTTGTGAGTTATACCACGGAGTCAGGCACTTCTGATTTAAAGCTCTCTTTTTCAGAGGAGCTACAGCATCCAAAGTTGTCTTCAATGAGGATGTAAAACTATTGACGAGATTCTCTATCTCACTTACAGAGTTTAGGTAGCTACTCTGCACTGTGTTGGTATATGGCATTAGAGAATATAAAGAAGGAATCATATCCTTAAACCTAGTTACAGTGCTTTCTGAAAGACTTCTAGTGTAATGAAACTTATTCCCCACTGCTGGGTAGTCCATCAGAGTAAATGTAAATGTTATTAAGAAATGATCAGACAGAAGGGAGTTTTCAGGGAATACTGTTAAGTCTTCAATTTCCATACCATAAGTCAGAACAAGATCTAAGATATGATTAAAGTGGTGGGTGGACTCATTTACATTTTGAGCAAAGCCAATTGAGTCTAATAATAGATTAAATGCAGTGTTGAGGCTGTCATTCTCAGCATCTGTGTGGATGTTAAAATCGCCCACTATAATTATCTTATCTGAGCTAAGCACTAAGTCAGACAAAAGGTCTGAAAATTCACAGAGAAACTCACAGTAACGACCAGGTGGACGATAGATAATAACAAATAAAACTGGTTTTTGGGACTTCCAATTTGGATGGACAAGACTAAGAGACAAGCTTTCAAATGAATTAAAGCTCTGTCTAGGTTTTTGATTAATTAATAAGCTGGAATGGAAGATTGCTGCTAATCCTCCGCCCCGGCCCGTGCTACGAGCATTCTGACAGTTAGTGTGACTCGGGGGTGTTGACTCATTTAAACTAACATATTCATCCTGCTGTAACCAAGTTTCTGTTAGGCAGAATAAATCAATACGTTGATCAATTATTATATCATTTACCAACAGGGACTTAGAAGAAAGAGACCTAATGTTTAATAGACCACATTTAACTGTTTTAGTCTGTGGTGCAATTGAAGGTGCTATATTATTTTTTCTTTTTGAATTTTTATGCTTAAATAGATTTTTGCTAGTTATTGGTGGTCTGGGAGCAGGCACCGTCTCTACGGGGATGGGGTAATAGGGGGATGGCAGGGGGAGAGAAGCTGCAGAGAGGTGTATAAGACCACAGCTCTGCCTCCTGGTCCCAACGCTAGACAGTCACAGTTTGGAGGATCCCAAAAAATTGGCCAGATTTCTAGAAATGAGAGCTGCTCCATCTAAAGTGGGATGGATGCCGTCTCTCCTAACAACACCAGGTTTTCCCCAGAAGCTTTGCCAATTATCAATGAAGCCCACCTCATTTTTGGACACCACTCAGACAGCCAGCAATTCAAGGAGAACCATGGAACCATCCATGAAGATTATTTTATTTATTAAATACATAGATGTATGATAAAAGCAAATGGTGACTGGTTTATAAACACAATTATGACAGAGTTTTTGAGGGAAGAGCTGCCTTAGATTCTAAGCTTAATTCTGATTCTGAGGAAGAACACACCTTGAAGTGCTGCAGAGAATGGCAGATGACCATGATGACTGCTAATAGATTTTCTGTAATCACAACAAGTGTAATCAACACTCATGGCAGCCATGATTGTTAATGGGCTGGATGTTTAATAAAACATCGGCAGCTGAGATGACCCCATGCCAATCTGCCTGTGCATATTGGCATGGGGTCATCTCAGCTTCTGATTATATATATA